>NC_091368.1:1367082-1382082 GCF_038502225.1 Cherax quadricarinatus
TGTTCAACTTCAACATTAAGACATGTTTTTCAAGCAAATAGCTCATTCGAATTCTTGCAGCTGAAATCTTTCATGTAGAATAATGAAAAATGACAGAACTTGTTCCCTATGAATAATGAAAAGCTGCAGTGTTTTCACGTTTTTTTTATCTCTTTTTTTTTCTTTTAGCATTTTAATGATATTTTCAAATAAAGCGTAAGATATTTTTCGTTAAAAAAATATTTATTTTGAGTTAAAGTGCTTTTTATGAGGCAGATGGAAGGTGACTAAAATAGACGAAAGTTGACTGAGGAATACTCCAGCTGACTAAAGCCATCCATTCCAGTTGAAAGGCAACTGGAACGGATGGCAAGGGACTGAGGCATAGCATAGTTGCCTAAGGCAGATGGAAAGTGAATCAGATAGACCGAAGTTGACAGAGACAGACTAAAGCTGACTTAGACAAAAGATGACTGAGGCCAACGGATAGTGACTGAGGCAAACAGAAGGTGACTGAGGTAGAAGGAAAGTGGCTGAGGCAGAAACAGCGTTCATCTTATTTGACAATCACCTTCATGACCTCAACCCTGTAATCACACCTAATTTGCAAACCTCGCACCGAATTAAACCTGATTTTTCTTTAATTTGCTAGACTGTTTGTTCAACAAACATCCACGAGCAACTATCATAATAGTATGTGAGTTTAAATGGATGTAAAATATTCGTCAGACTGGGCTATATGAATCCTACTTTTTAACTCATACCAATAAATAAATAAATAAATAAATAAATAAATAAATAAATAAATATATATATATATATATATATATATATATATATATATATATATATATATATATATATATATATATATATATATATATATATATATATATATATATATATATATATATATGTCGTGCCGAATATGTAAAACTGGTCAATTAGCAAGAACTCATTTAAAATTAAGTCCTTTCTAAAAAAAATTCTCTTATATGTTTAAAGATATATTTTTTCATTAATGTTGATGTAAAAATTTATATTTTTGCACCAAAAGGAACTTAGAAAACTTACCAAATGTTATTATAACAAGCGCAATTTATTTTATCCTAACCCAACTAAATATATTTTAGATTTGTTTACAATAATTTAATACTAAACAAACACAGTGAAATATATTTTTTTCGTTAAGTTCAAAATGATTTTGGCGAAATTATTGCATACACAAATTTTCACTTGTCTTATATGGCAAGATGAGCGTTGCTATTTAAGCCAAGATGGCAAGTTCTGCCTATTCGGCACGACATATATATATATATATATATATATATATATATATATATATATATATATATATATATATATATATATATATATATATATATATATATATATATATATATATATATATATATATATATATATATATATATATATATATATATATATATATATATATATGTTAGAACAGGGACAATCTTTGGCAGGTAATTGAGGAATCTCACCGTCAAGCCAGATTTCAACTCTTCAATCCTAGATACATTCAGCCTGGATCAACTAATATATAGCTTGAGCAACTTTCTAAACCACACCCATCACTGCAAAGGCTCCGTAAAATAAGGAATTAAAACTTTTCCTTTCAGCTCGTCCTTGCTCATCACGTGGGGCGTTCTTGAAGATTTTGGGGAGGTGTTGGTGGTGTTGGTGGTGTTGGTGGTGGTTGTGGTGGTGGTGGTGGTGGTGGTGGTGGTGGTTGTGGTGGTTGTGGTGGGGATGGTGGTGATGTTAGTGGGGGTGTTGGTGGTGGTGGTGGTGGTGTTGGTGGTGTTGGTAGTGTTGGTGGTGGTGGTGGTGTTGGTGGTGTTGGTGGTGGTGGTGGTGGTGGTGGTGGTTGTGGTGGGGATGGTGGTGATGTTAGTGGGGGTGTTGGTGGTGGTGGTGGTGGTGTTGGTGGTGTTGGTAGTGTTGGTGGTGGTGGTGGTGATGGTGGTGTTGGTGGTGTTGGTGGTGGTGGTGGTGTTGGTGGTGGTGGTGGTTGTGGTGGGGATGGTGGTGATGTTAGTGGGGGTGTTGGTGGTGGTGATTGTGGTAGGGATGGTGGTGGTGGGGGTGTTGGTGGTGATGGTGGGGATGGTTGTGGTGGTGGTGGTGGTGGTATCGGTGGTGGTGGTGTTGGTGGTGGTGGTGGTGTTGGCGTTGGTGTTAGTGTGGGTGGTGATAGTGGTGGTGTTGGTGGTGTTGGTGGTGTTGGTGGTGTTGGTGGTGTTGGTGGTGTTGGTGGTGTTGGTGGTGTTGGTGGTGTTGGTGGTGTTGGTGGTGTTGGTGGTGTTGGTGGTGGTGGTGTTGGTGTTGGTATTAGTGTAGGTGATGGTAGTGGTGGTGGTGGTGGTGGTGGCTGTGGTGGTGGTGGTGGTGGTAGTGGTGATGGTGATAGTGGTAGTGGTGGTGGTGATGGTAGTGGTGGTGTTTGTGTAGGTGGTGGTGGTGTTGTTGGTGCTTGTGGTGATGGTGGTAGTGGCGGTTGTTGTTGCTGTTCTTGTGATGGTGGTGGTGGTGCTTGTGGTGGTGGTGGTGGTGTTGTTGGTGCTTGTGGTGATGGTGGTAGTGGCGGTTGTTGTTGCTGTTCTTGTGATGGTGGTGGTGGTGGTGGTGGTGTTGGAGGAGGTGGCGGTAGTGGTGATAGTGTTTGTGTAGGTGGTGGTGGTGTTGGTGCTTGCGGTGGTGGTCTGCATTGTTTGTGTTGTCTACAAAACTGGTAAATAGAACGATTTGGCTCATATAATTTTGGTTTATATGAGCGCCTTGACCCTAACCTCTCTAGGTCTCAACACAGTCATACGCCACTTTACATAATTTCGGCCTGCGTCAAATTCGCCTTTACGCCACTTTTCTAGAGCAAATTTCAGTTCAGCGAACGTCATTATGTCCGACTTTAAGTTACTCAGCAACTTCACCTACGTCATATTTTTTTTTTAAATGTAACTACAAATATAACCGGGTTACGTCATGGTTCTTGGAAGCAGTTAATGATGTAGGTCGGGGTATGACTATATTCTGTGTTTGTACAGTGAATGTCTTCTCTCAAAATCCTTGCAGTTCTCTTTTTATCCTCTCGAGCATAGTGAGTAAAACCACGTAGTGTGTCGGACTCATAATTATTGAATGGACGATCGAGTCTTCATCACTCCTTGACTGAATGACCAATAGAGACGTAATGTTCCAAACGATATACAATAACTGTGTCTAAACTCCTCATAAAACTACTGTAGCAGGAGATTGGTGATAAATCTATAGTAGTAAAGGAAAAAATATAATCCCAATCATTTTAGTGATTTAAGTATTACAGGGACTTCAAGAAACTAGGTCTACCCTTGACATTTATGTATCAGCCTTGATTACCTCCCATTTCCCAGTCGTTGTATCACCCTTCCTCGTGTTTATAATATTCCATGCAACAGGGAGGTGGCCAATTCCATGATCAGCAATATTTTCTTTGGCTGGGTATTATCTATCTATGGGTATTATCTGTTCACTACTTGTATAGAATATCCTCATGCCTCACTGTATACACACTAAGAGACTCGGATCTCTTGGTTTAAACAGGGTGAGAGATATGCATCTCTCGGTGACAATACCCAGTGAGGTTTACACCTCTCGTTGTATATTCATAATAGAGAGATAATTCCACTTAAAAGCAGCTTCTGAGGAAGATTCCTTATTTACAGATCTTTCTCTGGTATTATTCAGAGTCTCTCTCACTCACCAGAACTGATCAGTTAGGAATCTTTCTCAACCATGATTCAAAGTTTCGTGCACTTACCTCTGCTACTGAGGAAGAGTTCTGGGAGAGGGAAGCATCGTACGTCAGTAAAGGCTTTTAAAGAGCCTCGCTTCGCCCTCAATCTTGACCTAATGGTATGTGGCTACTAGTCCATGCTTCCTCCCTAACTCTCTTTCTCTCTTTCTCTCTCTCTCTCTCTCTGGCAAAGTTCTCTTGATCCAAAAAATTGAGGTTACCTTGGATCAAACCTGAATGCATCTATTCTTCAAACGTTCCATAAACTATTAAGTATTCAGAGCTTTTGCATACACATAATAAATGTTTCTAAATAATAATAATAATAATAATAATAATAATAATAATAATAATAATAATAATAATAATAATAATAATAATAATAATGAAGTTATTATTATTATTATTATTATTATTATTATTATTATTATTATTATTATTATTATTATTATTATTATTACATGGTTAACCCGTGTGGATCATGTAGCAGAGGGTGCGGTGTAGGCTCGATCCTTCTTGAATTAACCGCATCCACCGAATCTCAGTCAAGGAAGAGTCGCATCCCAGCAACCTCTGCATCATAACAAGCGGTAAAAGCTTAAAAACCAGTTTACTTATCACTGCAGCTACTTAAAGCTGAAAGCTAACGGCTTGGCTCACCTTATAACCCGGCTCTTTGCAGACGGCGAAATTGTATTATCTAGTTAGGAAGTCAGAGAAAGTGCATGATAAACTGCTTATATGAATGCTCAAGAGTTTACGACAGTCGTTAGTACAGTGGTAGTGTAATAGTATTAGTAGCAGTAGTAGTAGTGCTAGTAATAGTAGTAGTAGTTGTGATAGTGGTAATAGTGGTGCATATATACATACATATATATGTATGTATATATATATATATATATATATATATATATATATATATATATATATATATATATATATATATATATATATATATATATATATATATATATACATACATACATACATACATACACACATACATACATACATATGTGTGTGCGCGTCTTTACCGGCCACAAAGCACATGTGAATTTACTTGATCCAAATTTTTTATAATTCGCCAAAAGCGTCACAAAAATCTGCTGCATATGAAAATTTTTGTAGTCTGTGAAATATTTAGACTTGAGGGAGCGTCTGGGTGTCGGGCCGTGGGAAGATTTACATCTTCATAATGCAGAAAGTCTCAAGTTGTGTTGCTGAGGTTTCTGCTGCGTTGTATTGTTGTGGCTTCTGCAACATTAACTTGAGTTGCTGAGGCTTCTGCAACGTTGTGTTGCTGAAGCTTCAGCAACATTGTGTTGCTGTGGCTTCTGCAACGTCTTGATAAGTCTATTTTAGTACAGACTTTCACTTCAGCTGGACGTGTTACCCCATTCTCATTGCTCTGTATTGTAAAAAATTAAACTAGGGTGACCTGTTGCTGGTGAAATTCTCCTGATAACATAGAACTGAAGCTGCCTTGTGGAATTACCTAAGGTAACCATCGTAGCCAAGTTGATTCCAGTATATACATACATACATACATAAATACATACATACATACATATATATATATATATATATATATATATATATATATATATATATATATATATATATATATATATATATATATATATAAAACATTTACAATCCTTTCCGTTGCCTGGTTTTCCTAGAAGTGTGCGAACATTACAATCAGTTTAACGTTGAAAATCAAAAACAACAATTTCACACTGACTTCAATAAGTGTTTTTTACTGCTTAATAATGAAAAGCCGATAAAACCTGAAGATTTATTTCATGGAGGAGACATTAATTTAGTATGCAATATACAGTAATACTATAAACAGTTTAGCGTTCAAAGTTAAACTTAATGCTAACGTTGAAGAGGGTGTGTATTTGCTGCCTTGGAAGCAATGTCCAGAAAAAGTATGTGTGTGGAAAAAAGTAAAATGTTGAGCAAAAATGTGAATGAAACCAATCGGATGTTAGAACTGAGAACTCAAGGAATGGAGTGTTCTTTCATGTACGTTATTTTGACAGTAATATAGATTTTGATAACTGTAAAACGGTGTTGCTCAAATGCGATGACGTTATAATAAGACGTATCGTTGAACCAAACATTATTGCATTAGTTGCAAACTTAAACTTGTACGAAACACAATTTAACTTCACCAAGATAATTTACGCCAGTCAATAAGCACCTTACCTAGAAGGCTGGACAATAAAGTTGTAGGAGCTGAGAACAATGCATCTCAAACTCTCCAGGGTCAAATCAATCGAGGTCAGGTCCTAGCCCTGTTGTCAGTTCAATAGAGGTCAGACAATACCTCATGGTGGTGAGGATAGCTCACACCTTCCTCACTTCAGCTGAAGAGGCCATGTGATATGAGGTAATGAAACAGGTTCCTTGTATTTGTTTAATAGTGATATTTTATATATATATATATATATATATATATATATATATATATATATATATATATATATATATATATATATATATATATATTTATATATATATATATATATATATATATATATATATATATATATATATATATATATATATATATATATATATATATATATATATATATATATATATATATATATATATATATATATATATATATATGTATGTATATTCCAGTGTGGGTAGATTGGTAAAGCACTGCGTACCTTGTCCTAAGGTTCGTAGGTTCGAGTCTCCTTCAGCCAGAATATATATATATATGTCGTGCCGAATATGTAAAACTGGTCAATTAGCAAACAAAGATGAATTAGTCAAACAATTTACTTCCACTAATCCATCTTTACCTTACATGTATGGACTAATAAAACCAGGCAATCCAGTCAGACCAATTATTAGCTCCATAGGGTCAGTTTCATATAAATTATCCAAATGGCTTGTTGATATTTTGAGCCCTATTGTTGGCAAAATTTCTAACTTTAATGTTAAAAAAAACATAGACTTAGTTGATAAATTAAGCTCCTTGACTGACTTAAATGATTTTAACATGGTTAGTTTTGATGTTACTTCCTTGTTTACGAAAGTTCCTGTTGATGATTTATTAAGTTTCTTATCTGAAGAACTCGTTAACTATGATTTACCATTGCCAGTTCCTACTATCATTAAACTTATTAAACTTTGCATTGTTGATGCAAAATTTGTATTTAATGATAAGTTTTACACTCAGAAGTTTGGTATGGCAATGGGAAATCCTCTTTCACCTGTTCTTAGCAACCTATACATGGATTTTTTGAAACAAGGTTGCTTAACACAATCCTCCCTAATAGAGCTAAATGGTTCAGATATATTGATGATATTTTGTGTCTTATGCCCAAAAATGTAGATATACAATATTTCCTTGGAAAATTAAATAGCTTAGCCCATTCTATAAACTTTACTGTTGAGTTTGAAGAAAATAACTCATTGCCTTTTCTAGATGTTTTAATTATTAAGGGTAATAATGAATTCAAATTTAAAATTTACAGAAAACCTACAAATAACTGTTCGTATGTCCACTATTATTCCTCGCATCAAGATAGAGTCAAACTGTCTGTTTTCTCATCAATGTTTTTGAGAGCTTTACGAATTTGTAGTCCTGAGTTCATAGATGAGGAAATATCCAAAATTTATGAAATAGGTAATGATTTAAAATACCCAAGAAATGTAATTGATAAATCTTTTAAAGTTGCTAGAAATACTTTTTACAATCCAAAAAGGGACAACCAGCCTTATTCAACTAAAAATATGTTGGTTCTCCCTTACCATGAAATCTTGGTTGATATGCCTTCTCTTCTTAAGACTTTTAATATTAAAGTTGTATTCAAAAATCTTGATACAGTAAAAAAAACTTTTGATAAAGAATTCCCCCCAAAATGCCGATGGATGTGTCTATAAGATTCCTTGTAAAATTTGCGATTAAGTTTATTACGGTCAAACTGGTAAAAATCTCGAACTAAGATTAAAACAACATAAATATAGCATTAGAACTGGACAAGATTCCAATGCTCTATTTATTCATGTAAAAGATTTTAACCATCCAATTGATTTTCAAAAAGTTGAGAAAGTAGTATCAAGCAAGTCCATGGTCGACAGGAATATAATTGAATCTTGTTTCATAAAAAGCAGTTTTGACAATAATATGAATATTTCCTTTGGTTTATATAAATTAGATCCATTTATAATTAATAGAATTTGGGAAGAATTTAATAATACACTGGACAAATAATAATTTTTAAATTTTCTTGGGTAGAATAGTTTGTGGGTGAGTTGTGCAAAGGACCTATCCAAGTTGGGTCGGCGCGCGTCACGTGTTTAACCGTTGTGGGATCTGGTAGTGAGGTGCTGGCCAGACCCCTTATATAGCTTCCTTGGATGCTTTACTTTCATAGTTCCTTGATAATGTGAGTAGTCACGAAAGCGCTTGGAATTTCTCTATTCTTTCAGAGTGGTTGTTTTGCATATATATACGTATATATATATATATATATATATATATATATATATATATATATATATATATATATATATATATATATATATATATATATATATATATATATATATATATATATATATATATATATATATGAAAACTCTTCCACCTGAAGTTCTAATTCACCATCCCTGCCGCCATACGACCACTACGAAGACAAACATTAGCCTCCCTCTCCGTCACCAGTACAACCATAACCGTCAACAACCAGGACCGTATCCCTACTGCCATCACAACCACCACTACCGCTACAACCAACATCACAATTACCCACCACCACTCGAGCTCTCTGCATGATGGAGGTGATCAAAGAGGCATTCTCAACGCCAGGCTGGGCTGTACGTTGAGTCCCTTGGTTGGGCAAGCGGTCGTATGCAACGTCTTAATGGCTAGCTTGTGTCTGGATATGGCTATAAACAGCTCCTGCTGCGGGGATAGTACACTCAGTCCATATAAATAGCACAAGCTTGTGAAGGAAGTCTTCAACAAAAGGGGAAAGACACAGTAGGAATCATATTATAAATAGTATACAGTAACGACCAGTAAATGAGTTAGGTACCTGCGCATCACGAAGGCGTCTTTATTGATGAGGGAATAATCTACCCCAAATCACCTCTCCAATTGTATTGTCTCAGCATTGTAATTACCTCTGAATTTAGTCGAAGAAAATATATAAATAAAGTAAAGAAGAAATATTTTTTAATGCATATAATTGTTTACATAATTTTAAAACACTAAATATATATATATATATATATATATATATATATATATATATATATATATATATATATATATATATATATATATATATATATATATATATATATATATATATATATATATATATATATATATATATATATATATATATATAAATATATATAATATAAATATATATACGTATATATATATATATATATATATATATATATATATATATATATATATATATATATATATATATATATATATATATATATATATATATATATATATATATATATATATATATATATATATATATATATATATATGCAAAACAACCATTGTGAAAGAATAGAGAAATTCCAAGCGCTTCCGTGACTACTCACATTATCAAGGAACAATTGTTCCTTGATAATGTGAGTAGTCACGAAAGCGCTTGGAATTTCTCTATTCTTTCACAGTGGTTGTTTTACATATTCTGAAATCACCTGTTTACTGTGATCTTATTACATACATATATATATATATATATATATATATATATATATATATATATATATATATATATATATATATATATATATATATATATATATATATATATATATATATATATATATATATATTTATGTGTGTGTGTGTATGTATGTATGTATATATATAACAGTACAATCGCAAACAGGCGATCTTAACAATACAAAACAAGCCTACATGGGGCTTGAAATCTTTAGCTCAAGATCTTTCACACTCTCGTGCATCGTCAGGCACTATACAACAATGCTAGACTAGCAAAAGGTAGGATCGAGCCTCCATTGCGACATTGGCTGGCGTATCAGTGCCATCCCATGTCACAATGGAGGCTCAATCCTCTGTCTGCTAATCACCCGAGACACACCAACCAGCGTGAAAAGCGGTCTACATCAGCGCATATCCCCGACCTTCGCCACAACACAGACAGAAATAACCTTCGTGAAATTCGACCAGCAAAACCTCGGAGATAGAAACTATTTGTTCCTCGGGGAAGTGAAAGAAAGAGGAAATAAAGCCTGGGTCAGCCATGTCGTGCAAGGAGCCTTCGTGACACTCAAATTGCAATGTCTGCCAAAATTGCAAGCCGATAATATTGCAAGCCGGTCAGATTGCAAGGCGACAATATTGTAAGCCGGCTTTATTGCAACACAGCCAGAATGCAAGCCGAGAAAATGTAAGCCCATAAAAATGCTAGCCGAAAAGATTGCATGCTGGAAAGATGGCAAATTGATTAGATCGGAAGCCGACAAGACTGAAAGTCTGAAAGATTGCAAGCCGGTAAGATTGCAAGGTGACAAGATTGCAAGCCGACAAGATAACAGAATAATAAAGTTTTCAGGCCTAGTAGGGTAGGGACCCTGGACAAACATCCTGAGATCTTAATTGACAAGTCAGGTAAGGTTGACGGAGAGGGTTGTCAAGACTCACATGGCTGTCAAATCTTACGAACCTACAAAACGGGGCGCACACAGCAAGTACAAATAGTTTCATTGATCAGACTATCTATAGGAATTACTACTGGTCTGGAACGAGGCGCAGAGAAGCTGATCTCCACAACTATTTTAAGGCAACTTCCAGGTCTAACTAGATCTAAGTCTAACTAGGTTATTCGTGTATTATTCCAATCACGGTACTGTGACTTTTAGTTCTTCATTTGTAGCTGTTATTATAATTAATTAATTATTATTATTATTATTATTATTATTATTATTATTATTATTATTATTATTATTATTATTATTATTATTATCATAATTATTATTGTTGCTGTTGTTGTTATTGGTATTATTGTTGTTGTTTATCATTAAAGTTCATTTCTTGTTCTTGTGGGATGGATCTGATGAAGTATTTCTGTTGGTGTTTGTGTGTTTTATGTGTTTACGTGTGTTTGTGACAGGTCATGAAGTCAGCGCAGTGCACACTGCTGCTTCAGGTTATTCATCAAATATGCCATTTGCATTTTCCTGTCCAAACGCATGTCATGAATTTGTAGGGAATGAGCTTCATGGTGTTTGTGTGTGTGTTTGTGGGGGGGGATGTTTATTTTTGTAATATTATTATAAACATTAAAAGGGAAGAGTTAAGCTCATCGGGGACTGTGAGTGGAGGTAGCTCCGTTTCCTCGAGTCAAGAGCCTTTTATCAGCATCCAGGCATCCTCACCCTAGCTCCCTGCAGGGCAGTGGTAGATGAAAGGAAAGCATAATTGATACGGTATGATGCCAGCCAGGAGCCTCATGCAATTCATGGAAGCAACGAAGTGGCGAGCAAGACGAAGAAGTTTACCCACACGAGAAACTCAATACATGAACAATGAAGCGAAATTCATAAAAGGAAACTCGATAAACTAGGAAGAGGAAAGCGCAGAGGAGCCTTCACTGCCTCTCCAGACACTACATCATTACGTTAATGGTATACAGTACCGACAAGTTGATGTATAAGACACATGTGCAACACCTGGGTGTCTTTATTCATGAAGATGTTTCGCAGACCAGTAACTTCTTCACAAATAACCCACACATAGGAGAGAGAAGCTTACGACGATGTTTCGATCCGACTTGGACCATTTACAAGGTCACACTAACACAAAAGAGCGAGGAAGTTAGTATATATGTGCGGGTTATTTGTGTATCGTTCCTGTCACGGTATTGTGCCTTGTAGTGGTTCCTAAGCTAGTTGTGAGGGTTCTACGAAGGGTGTGCTTTTTTTAAGCTAGTTGTGATAGTTCTACAAGGGGTTTGAGGGTTCTAAGATAGTTGCGGGAGTTCTACAAGGGGCGTGGGGGTTTCTAAGCTAGTTGGAGGGTTTTGCAAGGTGTTTGAGGGGTTCTAAGATAGTTGTGGGGGTTCTACAAGGGGTGCGAGGGTTTGTAAGCTAGCTTTGAGGGTTCTAAAAGGGGTGTGAGGGGTTCGAAGCAAGTTAGAGTGATCTACAAGGAGTGTGGGGGTTTCTAAGCTAGCTTTGAGTGTTCTAAAAGGGGTATGGGGCTTCGAATCTAGTTATGGGGGTTCTACAATGAATGTGGGAGGTTTCTAAGGTAGTTGTGTAGGTTGTACTAGGGGTGTGTGAGTTACTAAGCTAGTTGGGGGGTTCTACAAGGGGTATGCGAGGTTTCTAAACTAGTTGGGTGGTTCTACAAAGGATGTGCTAGGTTTCTAAGCTAGTTGGGGGGTTCTACAAGGGGTGTGCGAGGTTTCTAAACTAGTTGGGTGGTTCTACAAAGGGTGTGCTAGGTTTCTAAGCTAGTTGGGGGGTTCTACAAGGTGTGTGCGAGGTTTCCAAGCTAGTTGGGTGGTTCTACAAAGGGTGTGCGAGGTTTCTAAACTAGTTGGGGGGTTCTACAAAGGGTGTGCGAGGTTTCTAAGCTAGTTGGGGGGTTCCACAAGGGGTGTGCGAGGTTTCCAAGATAGTTGGGTGGTTCTACAAAGGGTGTGCGAGGTTTCTAAGCTAGTTGGGGGGTTCTACAAGGGGTGTGCGAGGTTTCCAAGATAGTTGGGTGGTTCTGCAAAGGGTGTGCTAGGTTTCTAAGCTAGTTGGGTGGTTCTACAAAGGGTGTGCGAGGTTTCTAAGCTAGTTGGGTGGTTCTACAAAGGGTGTGCGAGGTTTCTAAGCTAGTTGGGGGGGTTCTACAAGGGGTGTGCGAGGTTTCCAAGCTAGTTATGGGGGTTCTATTAGGAGTGTATGGTTTTTTAAGCTTCAGTAACTTTTCATTCAGGTACAGAGAGTTCTGTATTTTAGACAGGAAAAGAAGTCAGTGAGAGGTTACACAAGAAAAGAGAATATGTATGAGAAGAGAACAATAAAACACGAAATACAAACCATTACAAACTGTATCGAAGTTTTCTCTTGTTTCCCTGTCTATCCTCTCAATTCCTTCAAGTATCTTCTACGAAATAATCATATCTATTCTGGTCATTCTATCGTCTTAATACCTGTAATTTCTCTAGTTTCTGAACACGCTTGACCCGGCACAGATCCCGTCTTGAAATATGAGATCAGAATAAGAAAATAATAAGGTTCTCTCCCTCCAACAAACACCTGATTTACGCCTGAAATTAAATCATTCATTAGAGAGAAATTCAAGCTATTAAAATAATTATCAAGAAAAACTATTAATTGCTTGCTACCAGATTATTACTATTACATTTCCACGTAATGAAATGACTGATTAACAGTTACTTTTTTCGTAATAATTTTTTTTGTAATTTATACTGACACAGTTTCGTCACAGTATTTTCAAATTTCCAAAATTACAGTGTTTCCCCAAAGACTCCTGTCTAACCAGTTATCACACGGTCGTCAACTGAAAGCTCCGTGTGTCAGTGACATGTATTTCCTTGTTAGTGCATGACAAGCATAGAATTAACAAACAAGGCACAATACCGTGACTGGAACGTTACACAAATAACCCGCATGTAGAAGAGAGGAGCTTACGACGACGTTTCGGTCCGACTTGGACCATTTACGAAGTCACACTAACGAGAAGGAGAGCAGGATATATATATACCCATCCTGCTCTCCTTCTCATTAGTGTGACTTTGTAAATGGTCCAAGTCGGACCGAAACGTAGTCGTAAGCTCCTCTCTTCTATGTGCGGGTTATTTGTGTAGCATAGAATTCTTTCTTTCACTGTAAGATTATTATTATTATTATTAATATTATTATAATAATAATAATAATAATAATAATAATAATAATAATAATAATAATAATAATTATTATTATTATTATTATTATTATTATTATTATTATTATTATTATTATTATTATTATTATTATTATTATTATTATTATTATTATCACCTGATCAGAGTCGTTCCTGTACCACATCTCTTTTATTCATTTGTACTGAACACCTGCTACGTCCTCTGATACTCACATGTCTAACATATTCCCTCTATTTATCTCTCCTTCTCTCTCTCGCTCTCTCTCTCGTTTTATAACAATTGCAAGTTTGTTCAACGAGTGAAAATATCCACAGAACACCAGTTCGTGGAGGAGTGGAAAAATAAATAATATTTGCTTTTCACTTGTACTGTATGTTGAAATAACAGACTAAATGTTCGAACAAATTTTGGTGATTTCATTACCGTCCCCGTTAATGGTTATTTGTGGGCTCAGTTTATTGCTCTCTGTATTGTATTTTATTGAATTTGTGATACATTTATTGAGGCGTGATAAAAAGCCAGATACAGTGTTGTGGGTTTAAAATGGGCTCGTGTTAATATGTATGTATAATGTTGTTAGTTTTATTGTTAGTCCTGTTGGTCTTCTTCTTAGCTATATTGTTAGTCTCACTGTCACTGTTAGCACTGAGTTGCGACCTCATTATATATATTAAAAAATAATGGACCATACAAACACACCTACACGCCTATGTACATGTGTATATATATATATATATATATATAAATATATATATATATATATATATATATATATATATATATATATATATATATATATATATATACATATATATATATATATATATATATATATGTATATATATACATATATATATATATATATATATATATATATATATATATATATATATATATATATATATATATATATATATATATATATATATATATATATATATATATATATATATATATATATATATATATATATATAATTTTTAGTACTGACTGGGAATCCACAGAATTGGTAAAGAAAATAGACGAAATTTAGAGAAGTTGTCTTCCCCACTCCCCTATGTATAGGAATACACTGAAAGACCTGTGATAAGCTTAGGTTGAAAGTTCTGTGACAAGTCAAAGTTGAAAGCTCTGTGATTTATACAAGTTAAGAGTACAGTGATGGGTAAAAGCCGAGAGCCCCATGAGGTTCAAGGAGAACCCCATGATGGGTACATGGGAGAAGTCGCTTCAACACCAGTGTCCATTTGCATACAAGTGAGACTATTGATGGTGGCACTTCTGCTGCTGCTGCTTCTGTACTGCTGCTGC
>NC_091368.1:1389582-1407082 GCF_038502225.1 Cherax quadricarinatus
GGGCCTGATCCTCCAGCTTCTGCACTAATCTCTTGTGGGGAACTGTGTCAAAGGCCTTCTTGCAGTCTAGGAAAATGCAATCAACCCACCCCTCTCTCTCGTGTCTTACTTCTGTTACCTTGTCATAAAACTCCAGGAGGTTTGTGATACAAGATTTGCCTTCCATGAACCCATGCTGGTTTTCATTTATAATCTTGTTCTATTCCAGATGTTCGACCACTCTCCTCCTGATAATCTTCTCCATGACTTTGCACACAATACATGTCAGAGACACAGGTCTGTATTTTAGCGCCTCGTTTCTGTTTCCTTTCTTAAATATGGGGACTACATTTGCTGTCTTCCATTTCTCAGGTAGTTGCCCAGTTTCAAGGGATGTGTTGAAGATTGTGGTTAGAGGCATGCACAGCATTTCTGCTCCTTCTCTAAGGACCTATGGGGAGATGTCCGGTCCCATCGCCTTTGAGGTATCAAGGTGACTTAGCAGCTTCTTCACCTCCTCCTCGGTTGTTCGTATGTCATCCAACACTTGGTGGTATATTCCCTCTTGATGTTCCCTTCTGTACTGACTTCCCACAGCCCTTCCTGTCTCTACTGTAAAAACTTCCTTAAATCTCCTGTTTAGCTCCTCACATACATCCTGGTCATTTCTTATGAGTTCTCCCCCTTCTGTCCTTAATCTGATCACCTGGTCTTTGACTGTTGTCTTCCTCCTGATGTGGCTATACAACAGTTTCGGGTCAGTCTTGATTTTCGATGCTATGTCATTTTCATACTGTCGCTGGGCCTCCCTCCTTACTTGTGCGTACTTGTTCCTGGCTCTGCAACTGATCTCTCTATTTTCGTGTGTTCTCTGCCTTCTGTACTTTTTCCATCCTCTGTTGCACTTTCTTTTTGCCTCCTTACACCGTTGGGTAAACCAGGGGCTCGTTCTGGTCTTCCTGTTGTTTCTGTTGCCCTTGGGAATAAACCTTTCCACTGCCTCCTTGCATTTTGTTGTTACATATTCCATCATTTTATTTATTGGCTTTCCTGACAGTTCTCTGTCCCATGGGACCTCCTGCAGGAAGTTCCTCAACTCTATGTAGACCCCTCTTTTATAGTCAGGCTTTTCCCATTCAACTCCTGTTACTCTCTCCACTTGCAGCTCTACTATATATTCAAAGCACAGAACCACGTTGTCGCTAGCTCCTAGGGGACTCTCATATATGATGTCCTCAATGTCTGAACTGCCCAGGGTGAACACAAGGTCCAATCTTGCTGGTTCATCCTCCCCTCTCACTCTGGTAGTGTCCTTAACATGTTGGTGCATGAGGTTTTCCAGCACCACGTCCATCATCTTGGCTCTCCATGTTTCGGGACCCCCATGTGGCTCCAGGTTTTCCCAGTCAATCTCCCTGTGGTTGAAATCCCCCATAACCAGCAACTTTGCTCTGCTGGAGTGAGCTCTTGCCACCTCAGCAAGTGTGCCCACCATTGCTCTGTTGCTCTCTTCATATTCCTCTCTTGGCCTCCTGCAGTTCTGTGGTGGATTATACACCATTGCAATGACCACCTTGTGTTCCCCAGACTGAAGTGTACCTACTATGTAGTCTCTTTCTGCCATCTCATCTATGCCTTCCATTTTCTCGAATTTCCATCTGTTTTTTACTAGCAGAGCAACCCCACCTCCCTCTGCCCCTTCTATCTTTCCTCATGATCTGGTATCCTGGTGGGAAGATTGCATCTGTTATTGTCCCCATGAGTTTTGTCTCTGTAACTGCTATGATGTCTGGGGACTTCTCATTGATTATTTCTTGCCATTCCTCATGTTTATTCGTTAATCCATCTGCATTTGTGTACCAAACCTTCAACTTCTGTTCTAATACTGTAACTGTGGGGTGGGGAGTGGGAACAGAGGGATCGGTGTGTGATGGTTCTTTTGGATTGTTCAGTTGCCTTGGGGGTGTCGTGGCTGGGGTCCTTCTGCAGGTGTTTCTGGGGGGGGTGTGCTTGTCATTCCACTTGTTCCTGGGTTATTCTGCTCTCCTTTTTCATTTCCTCCAATTTCTCCTTTTGTTTCTGAACTCTCTCTTTCATCGTCCTCCTTTCCTCCTGTGTTCTGTCTCGATCGAGGTACACACTCATGAACTCCTGCCTGCCCCTCAGCCGTGCTTTCTCCTGCAGGATCATGGTTCAGGTTGATTCTGCCTTGAAAATTACTTTGAGAGGCGGATTCCTTTTCTCTGTGAACCACCCGATTCTCCGAAAATTTGCCACCTGGGTCGTATACCCCTCGCCTATCACCTTCATGATACCTTCAATCGCTTTTTTCTCCTCTTGCTTTCTTTCCTCATAAGTTTCCCCTTTAGCTTCGTCTAGCCCATAGACAAACACTGATCTCTCCCTTTCCACCTCCCACTGTGACTCCCATTGCATCCTCTGATGTGTTTTAGTTCCTTCCCATGGAGTGTTCCTTCCTTCAGTCCCTTCCCTAGCTATGGCCCCTATCCTCCTTGGTTTCTCCTTCCTGCTAACCTGTTCCTGGCCCCCACAGGTGTCTGGTAAGGTCCCTGTACATGTCCTAGTTCCTTCAATGTCTTCCAACCTCACATTTTGTCCTAGTGTGCTCCCTGTCTTTGTTTTAGCCCTATGTGGGTTTGACAGGACCTCTGCATACAGTTTAGTTTCCATGCTCCCTTCAGACCTGTTGTCTGTGTCTGATGTAGCCATTGCCGATGCTACTTCTGTAATATCTTTGTCTCTATGCTGTTTCAGATGTCTCAGCTCCTCTTCTAATCTCTTTATCTTGTTTTCTGCTGTTGTGGCATGTTGCTTCCACCTTCTGCATTCTGCTTCTAACCTCTCTTCCATCTTCCTCGCCAGCTCCTCTAGTCTCCTTCCCCAGTCTTCCTCCCTTTTTTTGAGCTCTGCTTCCCAGTCCTCCCCCCCAGATTCGTCCTTCGAGCCCCTTGTTCTTATCCTAGTTCTAGGTTCCCCCGTTGCTCCACAGAAGGAAGGGGGAGGGGTGGGTAGGGTAGGGGAATAGATGGTTGGGGGAGAGGGGATGGATGGTCATGGGGAGGGGAGGATGGTTATTGGAGGGGGAGAGGTAGTTGGGGGAGGTGGGTTAGATGGTTTGGGGGAGGGGTTAGATGGTGTGGGGGAGGTGTAGGTGGCTAGGGTGAGGTGGTTAGGGAAGGGGGAGAGGTGGTTAGGGGAGTGGGGAGTACGTGATTAAGAGAGGGGATGGATGATTATAGGGGAGGGGGAGGGTGGTTATTGGAGGGGGGAGGTAGTTGGGGGAGGGGGTTAGATGGTATGGGGAGGGGTTAGATGGTTTGGGGGAGGGGTAGGTGGCTAAGGTGAGGTGGTTAGGGAAGGGGGATAGGTGGTTAGGGGAGGGAGGGGTACGTGTTTGTGTCAAGTGTATATGTGCTTGTGTATGTGTGTGCGTGTGTGTGTGTGTTCGCGTGCATGTGTGTGTGTGTGTGTGTGTGTGTGTGCCGTGATGTTTATAACCATATATGCTCATACATCCCGCGTTCATCACACGATATCACTTTTCATTTATGATAGTATACACTTATATACACTTCACTTTATATGTATAATGGCACACAACTTGTTGTGACGTCACTGCCTCAGCAGGCCTACGACTGCCACCTTCCCTTGTTGTATATTTTATTTTTCCTTTCTCTTTTTTTTTTTTTACCTTTTTCCCTCTCACTGTATGGTGCCCCACATTACACTTGTTAACCAAACGCTGGTAATTCTTGAACTCCCGCTTCCACACTCGCTTTGATCTTAGTATATTTGAATCTGTGTGGCAACAGCGCCTAGTAGACCCACAACGGTTTGTCACTTTGAAATATTACTGATTCCAGGCTACCTCTCGACTTGTTTTAACTAATAACTCTGGTTATCACTCGTAGGATTGTCCACTGACGTTGTCACTACCACTGATTACTGCTAGCAGTTGTTGCACGCCTTAAAACACTAAGGTTCTCGGAGCCTTGTGCCCCCACGTCTGCACGGCATACCTGACCTGACCTGTGTGTGTGTGTGCGTGTGTAGAGAGAGAGAGAGAGAGAGAGAGAGAGAGAGAGACAGACAGACAGACAGACAGACAGACAGACAGGAAGAGAGACAGGGATAGAGAGAGAGACAGAGACAGAAAGAGAGAGACAGAGGCAGAAAGAGAGAAAGAGACAGAGACAGAAAGAGAGAGAGAGAGAGAGACAGAAAGAGAAAGAGAGAGAGAGAGAGAGAGAGAGAGAGAGAGAGAGAGAGAGAGAGAGAGAGAGAGAGAGAGAGAGAGAGAGAGAGAGAGAGAGAGAGAGAGAGAGAGAAGAGCTGTTAATCTTTGACACGCTGGAAAAGTTTTCACTTTCCTTACTAATTGCCCACAAATCTTATGGTCAGTTTTCGTCGTGTTTCCAGCTAAAATTAACATTTAAGAGCAGATTTATGCGGCCATGTGTCTCTCAGGGTCAAAGGAACCTGTAATGGGGAGGATCCTGCGAGCTCAGGACCTGAATATTAGGGACGTAGAGACCGTGTATTTCAGTTGACGGAAGTACAGGAATTAAGTGGGTGTATACGTTGCCCTGGTTACCTGTAGTCTGTTGTGATGGAATGCTGGCAGGAAGGAGAGGGATATAGGAGGAGGAGGAAGGGAAGGAGGAAGAGGAGAAGGAGGTGGAGGTGGAGGAGAAGGTAGAGGGAGAGGAAGGAAGAATCGTAAAGCCGTGATAAACCCTGCTTATCCAGGACCATACGCGTGTTGTAATGCGTATGTTATTTGTGGATTACTCACACACATATAAACAGACAAACACACTCATACACACACACACACACACACACACACACACACACACACACACACACACACACACACACACACACACACACACACACACACACACACACACACACACACACAGGATGTTCCAGAGATTGGACACAGTAACAAGGGGACACAGTTGGAAGCTGAAGACACAGATGAATCACAGGGATGTTAGGAAGTATTTCTTCAGCCACAGAGTAGTCAGTAAGTGGAATAGTTTGGGAAGCGATGTAGTGGAGGCAGGATCCATACATAGCTTTAAGCAGAGGTATGATAAAGCTCACGGCTCAGGGAGAGTGACCTAGTAGCGATCAGTGAAGAGGCGGGGCCAGGAGCTCGGACTCGACCCCCGCAACCTCAACTAGGTGAGTACAACTAGGTGAGTACACACACACCTAACACCCTCCTTCCGTCCTCCTTCATCTATAACCCTGATGATCCCTATAACAATAGGTACATCAACCCAGATCTCACCTGCTCTCCTCATTACGTATAAGCAACAGGAGTTAAACTCCAATAACTTATAATAATAATTAATAATCTTTGTTTCTGCAAGTACATGATATAACTTATACGGACCATAGATGATATTATTGACATTCTGTATAGAAAGCCCTTTGTAATGCAGAACATTTCGAGTAAATTAGGTTAGTTTCGTCCCCCAGGATGCGACCTACACCAGTCGGCTAACACTCAGGTACCTACTTACCGCTAAGTGAACATGGACACCATGTGTCAAAAGGAAACACGCCCAGTGTTTCCATCCGTACCTGGGATCGAACTATGGACCACAGTGTGTGAGCTGAGTACGCTACCACTAGCATTAGAGAGCAAGAGAGATAGATGGATAGGGAGACAGAGAGAGAGAGAGAGAGAGAGAGAGAGAGAGATAGAGAGAAAGCAGGAAATTGCAGGCCTTATTGGACTGCTTTGGACATTTGAGTTCCGTGAGTTAGCCATGCTGGTAGTCCACTATAACTGGACCATGCTGGCGGTACACATTTAGTTAACCATGATAGCGGTCCACTGTTAGTGTACCATTATAGTGGTCCAGTGTTAGTGAACTTTAATTTTGGTCCACTGTTAGTAAACCACGATGGTGGTCCATTGCCAGTCAACCCTAATAGTAGGCCTGTGACGCCGGTCTTCAGAGGAATAGGATGTGATTAATTTCCTTGGATCAAGAGCCCTTCGCCAACACGAAAATAACTAGATGTTATGACACTGTTATATTTCTGATGTTTGAGAATTATAACCCTAAAATTTAATTCTAGATTAAATTCTACTCTAGAATTTAATTCTAGATTAAATTCTACTCTAGAATTTAATTCTAGATTAAATTCTACTCTAGAATTTAATTCTAGATTAAATTCTACTCTTGAATTTAATTCTAGATTAAATTCTACCCTAGAATTTAATTCTAGACTAAATTCTAGATTAAATTCTACCCTAGAATTTAATTCTAGACTAAATTCTAGATTAAATTCTACCCTAGAATTTAATTCTAAATTAATAATATTCTATAGTAATAATTCCCTAAAAACAGATATATATACATTAGTGACATAAATTATCAATTATTTTAGAGTTATCACACACACGGACTAATTTATTATGGAAAATTCTGAAGCTCTCTCAATTATATTTGGAAACGCCGATTATTTTTGTGCGTGTGGGAGAGGGGAATGACACAACGTTGATAACGATAGATGGAAAATGGGAGAGAAAAAGAGGCAAGAGATGATAAGAGGAAATGAGAAGAGGGAAGTAAGGGAGAGAGAAAGATAGGAAGAGGAGGGAGAGAGAAAGATAGGAAGAGGAGGGAGAGAGAGGGAGGGAAGGAAGGAGAGAGAGAGAGAAAGAAAGAGAGACATTCAGACAGGAACACAGACAAACAGACAGAAACATAGACATAATAAATGAAGAGATCAAATTAATAAAAATAAAGAATATAAGTACGAAAGAAAAGAAACGGAAGAGAGTGAGAGACGATGACAGCTACAAGAGGGGAGATATGAAAAGACAGGAAACGCTTGAGAAGGCAAGACGGAAATAAACGAGAATTGGAGAGGGTGAAGAGGGAAAAAATGTAAAGAATAAGATAACTAAAGTGGGAGAATGAAGAGAGATGGAATAGAGAAGGAGAGAGGGGTAGAAAGGAGAAAAAAATGTACAAAATAACCACTTGTCCACAATACAAAATTTATCAACTCCTACATAATAAAAATTAAATTATAAGATTCTGTAATGTATTTATTTCTGGCAAGACAGTGATGGAGTGAATGATGGTGAAAGTTTTTCTTTTTCGGGCCACCCTGCCTTGGTGGGAATCGGCCAGTGTGATAATAAAAAAAAAAAAAATATGTATGAGGATAATCAGCAAAAGGGAATTGGAAGCAAATTGGTTTGATTCATAGAAGTGCATGGAAGTACATGGGAAAGAATGATGGCAGGGGACTAGAAGATAGCAAAGGCTATCTGTAGGGAAGAATTTTGTACTGATCTAGTGGAAAAATAGACAGCAGAGGAGTAGAAGATAGCAAAGGCTATCTGTAGGGAAGAATTTTGTACTGATCTAGTGGAAAAATAGACAGCAGAGGAGTAGAAGATAGCAAAGGCTATCTGTAGGGAAGAATTTTGTACTGATCTAGTGGAAAAATAGACAGCAGAGGAGTAGAAGATAGCAAAGGCTATCTGTAGGGAAGAATTTTGTACTGATCTAGTGGAAAAATAGACAGCAGAGGAGTAGAAGATAGCAAAGGCTATCTGTAGGGAAGAATTTTGTACTGATCTAGTGGAAAAATAGACAGCAGAGGAGTAGAAGATAGCAAAGGCTATCTGTAGGGAAGAATTTTGTACTGATCTAGTGGAAAAATAGACAGCAGAGGAGTAGAAGATAGCAAAGGCTATCTGTAGGGAAGAATTTTGTACTGATCTAGTGGAAAGATAGACAGCAGAGGACTAGAAGATAGCAAAGGCTATCTGTAGGGAAGAATTTTGTACTGATCTAGTGGAAAGATAGACAGCAGAGGACTAGAAGATAGCAAAGGCTATCTGTAGGGAAGAATTTTGTACTGATCTAGTGGAAAGATAGACAGCAGAGGACTAGAAGATAGCAAAGGCTATCTGTAGGGAAGAATTTTGTACTGATCTAGTGGAAAGATAGACAGCAGAGGACTAGAAGATAGCAAAGGCTATCTGTAGGGAAGAATTTTGTACTGATCTAGTGGAAAGATAGACAGCAGAGGACTAGAAGATAGCAAAGGCTATCTGTAGGGAAGAATTTTGTACTGATCTAGTGGAAAAATAGACAGCAGAGGAGTAGAAGATAGCAAAGGCTATCTGTAGGGAAGAATTTTGTACTGATCTAGTGGAAAGATAGACAGCAGAGTACTAGAAGATAGCAAAGGCTATCTGTAGGGAAGAATTTTGTACTGATCTAGTGGAAAGATAGACAGCAGAGGACTAGAAGATAGCAAAGGCTATCTGTAGGGAAGAATTTTGTACTGATCTAGTGGAAAGATAGACAGCAGAGGACTAGAAGATAGCAAAGGCTATCTGTAGGGAAGAATTTTGTACTGATCTAGTGGAAAGATAGACAGCAGAGGACTAGAAGATAGCAAAGGCTATCTGTAGGGAAGAATTTTGTACTGATCTAGTGGAAAGATAGACAGCAGAGGACTAGAAGATAGCAAAGGCTATCTGTAGGGAAGAATTTTGTACTGATCTAGTGGAAAGATAGACAGCAGAGGACTAGAAGATAGCAAAGGCTATCTGTAGGGAAGAATTTTGTACTGATCTAGTGGAAAGATAGACAGCAGAGGACTAGAAGATAGCAAAGGCTATCTGTAGGGAAGAATTTTGTACTGATCTAGTGGAAAGATAGACAGCAGAGGACTAGAAGATAGCAAAGGCTATCTGTAGGGAAGAATTTTGTACTGATCTAGTGGAAAGATAGACAGCAGAGTACTAGAAGATAGCAAAGGCTATCTGTAGGGAAGAATTTTGTACTGATCTAGTGGAAAGATAGACAGCAGAGGACTAGAAGATAGCAAAGGCTATCTGTAGGGAAGAATTTTGTACTGATCTAGTGGAAAGATAGACAGCAGAGGACTAGAAGATAGCAAAGGTTATCTGTAGGGAAGAATTTTGTACTGATCTAGTGGAAAGATAGACAGCAGAGGACTAGAAGATAGCAAAGGCTATCTGTAGGGAAGAACTTTCTACAGAACCAAGAAAGTTCCAATTCCAAATTTGGAAGAGTCTGACTGGAGAACATCACTGATCTTCAACACATGAAACACATCTTAAAAAAAAAACTAAGGGAATAGATAAAAATTTCTCAGCAATATAAACAGGTTCGAAAACCGACAAGCTGAAGAATGAGGCATTTGTACAACATTTGGGAATTTTTATTGTAATCTGTACTGTAATCTGTTTATTGTAATCTGTACTGTAATCTATATTGTAATCTGTATTGGACTGGAGAAGCCACTGTCTTTGTCCACCAATAGGGGGACAAAGACAGGATGTTCCAGAAATGGAACACAACAACAAGGGGTCACAGTTAGAAGTTGAAGAAACAGATGAATCACAGGGATGTTAGGAAGTATTTCTTCAGCCACAGAGTAGTCAGAAAGTGGAATAGTTTGGGAAGCGATGTAGTGGAGGCAGGATCCATACATAGCTTTAAGCAGAGGTATGATAAAGCTCACGGTTCAGGGAGAGTGACCTAGTAGCGACCAGTGAAGAGGCGGGGCCAGGAGCTTCGACTCGACCCCTGCAACCTCAACTAGGTGAGTACAACTAGGTGAGTACACACACACACACACACACACACACACACACACACACACACACACATACACACACACACACACACACACACACACACACACACACACACACACACACACACACACACACACACACACTTTTTCTATATGTAATAGGGGAACTTTACATATGAATGTCATCCTTATTCAACTTTTACTGCACGCCAGCCGTCACTCTCACTCCTGAGACGGTCGCCAAAACTCTGCAAAACACGGATTAAACCTGAATGTGTAAAGTTATGCAATGAATGCCTTATTCATTATCTGCAGTGTAGAAGATGAAGTCTTCCATTACTAGGGAACACGGGAATGTTTTCTTCTTCCTCCGTATCTTCCAACGTTGTCTACATCATTTAGAAAAAAGTCTCATCTGGTGTGGGACTTAGTTTGGACTTCTTCATTAACTCTCGTTAATTCACGCTCTTTATCTCTGAGTTTTGTGGTAGTGGGAGAGAAGTTTTGTGTACCTGTGTGTGTGTGTGTGTGTGTGTGTGTGTGTGTGTGTGTGTGTGTGTGTGTGTGTGTGTGTGTGTGTGTGTGTGTGTGTGTGTGTGTGTGTGTGTGTGTGTGTATGTGTGTGTGTGTGTGTGTGTGTCTGTGTGTGTGTGTGTGTGTGTGTGTGTGTGTGGTTTTGTTGGCAGAGGTATAGTCTCGGTTCCCGGCCCAGCCTCTTAATTATTTACGAATGTACTAAGTTTCTACTCTCATTAACCCTACAATAGTTATTAAAAAATGCATATGGAATCTACTCCCACCTCCTCTTTAACCAGTTCGTTCCATCCTCTGTTTTTCAATCGAGTGAAGAAGTGTTTCCTAACCGCCCTCTAACTTATATACCAAATTAAGTCCTCAAAGTATCTTCTATACTGTGATCATGGATCTCTGAGCCTGTTCTTTAGAATTGTATGGTATTCTTAAGTCTTTCCTCAAATTCCATTCTTCTTAGCTCTTGAACAAATCTTGTAGTGAACCTCTGAGCTTTCTCTAGTTTCACAACATGCCTGATCAAGTGTGTACTGCATGCTGTTTCTCCATACTCAGTGAAATTTGACAAGCTGGAAGCTGAAATGATAGATCCAACCAGGTCAGGTGGAGACGGGAAGTAAGCACCCTGGCGCTGTTCTCTACCTTGTCTAAACGAAGGAGATGGGATGCCAAGGATGGAAGGAAAGGTGGCAGGCAATCAAAGAGAGTGGTGCATACTCTAGGTAAGTGCAAACTTTTGCCTCTTATAGAGTTTTGCAGCCTCTGGTGTCGAGCAAGTACGGGATGCACTATAGTGCTTTAAGAGTTTTATCTTTTTGCCCTAAGAAAGAAATGAAGATAAGAATATTTCTATACAAACCAATACGACATATAAATATTAATCATATGCATAAATTCTCAAAAATTTACAAAACAAGGAATAATAGATCACTCGTTTCTGTTTATTTCCTATAATCTAATCCATATTTTATAAAGATTACGTTAATCTCTGTCTGTCTGTCTGCCTCTCTCTCTCTCTCTGTCTGCCTCTCTCTCTCTCTCTCTCTCTCTCTCTCTCTCTCTCTCTCTCTCTCTCTCTCTCTCTCTCTCTATCTCTCTCTTTCCTGCTTTTCTAAACTTGACTGTTGCACTTAGATAATAGATAATACACAAGTCTTTAACCTAGACAGAAGTAGATAAGCCATCTCAGCTGAAAGCCTCGGTGTGAACTTCATGTCTTCTGCTATCTGACTTTCTCTCTCTCTCTCTCTCTCTCTCTCTCTCTCTCTCTCTCTCTCTTCACAAGGGTTTTTACAGGGTTAAGTTAAGACTTCCTACATTCATTTACTAGTTCAGAGCTGACAATATTTCATCGATATTGTTATGCTGTACAAACATATTTCAGACTCGAGCCATTTTAGGAATGATTCATCTGAGATGAAGTGAAGTTCTTGACAAGGGTACAACCAGTGTAGTTGCTGCTTGCTGCCCGTCTTGTGGTACAGAAGCTGCCTTCTCTCAGTCTGCAAAGTGGTGCCAAGTGTAGTACCTTGACAATATTGGCCCTGTACATAACAGTAAGGCCGTCCTTCATTGCTGAAATGATAAATCTATCTATGCCGGGTCTAGGTGAGTTGTAAGTCGTCTTTCTCGTTTCTTTATTTTGTCCAAAAGTCTTACAATAGAGGGAGGGGGGGGGTAGAGACAACCCAAGAAAGTGGTGTACGCTCAAGGTGTGAATGCAGCATGTACCTCTGAAGAGTCTTGAAGCTCTACTGTTTAACAGGCACGAGGCCTTAATGCTGTTAGGTTCTTGGCTGCTTTGCTAGATTTATCTCGTGATTCTCCATAGTCATTTTGGAGTCAAATTTCACCCCTTGAATATCCACCTTATCCCAGGGCTCTAACACTTACAGTCGTTCTTACCACAACATTAACATAATGCTCCCTAGATACCATCATCATTTGTGCTTCCTTAGAAGTTAAAAGTCTGTATCGTTTTTCCCAGGTTGATATAACTGTGAGCTGGTGATTGATGCGCCTGAGAGCAGCTGGCATTTTCTTTCTTGAAAAAAGAAAATATTCAAGTACAGTCTTTTGCAGAGGCATGGACATCTAGGAAGAGGTGAAGTAGATCGCTGAAGTAGACATTTCATAACAGTGGACCAAGCACATTTCCTTGTGGAACTCTGACACTGACTGTCTTGTTGACTCTGTCCCACTGAGATCTACGTTTTGAGGTTTACCTTGAAGGGAATTACTAACGAGGTTAAGTTCAAAGCCAGAGACTCCAGTGTCTGTCCTTTTGCCAAGATTCAGTCTTTTGCTCTCTGTCTGTCTGTCTTCCTCTCTCTCTCTCTGTTCATCACAAAACACAAACACAAGGAAGCAGTAGAGAGCAACAAAAGGGTAGAATCAGAATAAGATAAGTGATATATCCGGCTGAGCTGGGCAGGCTGACTGAATTCATGATTTCCCAGGGGGACGCCTTTCCTTCTATTTGAGAAATTAGGTCTCAGATTTCATTGTAACATTCTTTAAGGTAAATTCAGCGTCGTCACATTTTTAAATGCTAGAGAAAAAACTTGTTTTTTTTTTCGTTATTCTCACTGTAATTTCTTAGACATTCATTTCTTCTAGAGTTACGGTTGTGATCGCTTTTTTTTATATAATAATAACTGCAGAAATATTTTTGATTTAATAATGCTACTGCTACTGCTGCTGCTTCTGCTACTACTACTAATACTACTAATACTCCTACTTCTACTACTATTACTACTTCAATTACTACTACTACTACTATTACTATTGCTGCTGCTACTATTACTAATAATAATTATTTTGGAAGGTTAATTGGGTCTTAAGCCTATTGACTAAACGAGGATTAAGAATAACTTAGGGATTAAGAATAAGTTAGTCCCTAAAACAAGGATGTAAATAGATTCCCAGAGTATATACACTATGGGATACACACGTACTTCATCTACTTCTACTGCTGCTGTTGCTAATAATAATAATAAATTGCTTTAAGAAAATGATTAGTGAGACATATGAGAACATTTTCTGGATGGATTGTCCTCTGAATTCAGCATCCAGCAACACCTATGATGGAAAATGTTTAATTCTCTCACGGTGTGTGTGTGTGTGTGTGTGTGTGTGTGTGTGTGTGTGTGTGTGTGTGTGTTCACCTATGTGTACTTACCTATATGTAGCTACAGAGATCGATCCACAGCCCCTGGTCCCCGCTTCTTCGCTGGTCACCATTAGGTCCACTCTCTTCACCCTGTTTGTCTGTGTGTGTGTGTGTGTGTGTGTGTGTGTGTGTGTGTGTGTGTGTGTGTGTGTGTGTGTGTGTGTGTGTGTGTGTGTGTGTGTGTATGTATGTGTGTGTGTGTGTGTGTGTGTGTGTGTGTGTGTGTGTGTATGTGTGTGTGTGTGTGTTTGGATTGGAATTGGTGTGAAAATCTTCATGTGTAGTGTGCTGGTGTGAGGGAAGAGAGCCAGACCTGCGTGCCTCTCCTTCCAGAGGCGGAAAATTACGCTTGTGGGTCAGTCGGGTAGCGCTGGCGAAGAATGAAAATTGAAATAGCTTCGAGTTGACGCTCAATTCCAGGCGAGGCGAACTGTAGTGGACCGGCACAATTGAGGGAGGAGGAAGGAAGAGAGGGGAAGAGGGCGAGAGGGAGAGAGGGCGGGAGGGATTTACGAACAGGGAGAATAATATATATATATATAGAGAGAGAGAGAGAGAGAGAGAGAGAGAGAGAGAGAGAGAGAGAGAGAGAGAGAGAGAGAGAGAGAGAGAGAGAGAGAGAGAGAGAGAGAGAGAGAGAGAGAGAGAGAGAGAGAGAGAGAGAGAGAGAGAGAGAATGAGAAAGAGAAAGATAGACCGAGTATAACACAGGGGACATCAGCGTTGAAATACGGTAAAATACAATATATACAATTCAGAATTGAAAACTGTGGAGGAAACTATAAATTGAAAAAAAAAAGCGTCTGGAATAAAAAAAAAAGAAAGAGACAGAATGACTGAACCTCCGAACTGAACTTTATTCTTTGTATACTGGTAAAGGGCTCTTGATCCAAGGGTAAAGGGCTCTTGATAATAATGACAATGATAATAATAATAATAATAATAATAATAATAATAATAATAATAATTATGGCAATAATAATACTTATAATTATAATTTTGTTTTTCGAGGTAAAGAATGGTTCTCTTTGTCCGATCTTTTTCATAATTTTCATAATATTTTGGAAGTTAGACTAATAAATTAGGCAGAAAAATTCCCTGGTGGTACAAAATTGCTGCAAAATGCCGTATCCACAGGCTGATTGTTTGAGAATTGTAAGTGATGTGGACTGGTCAGCGCTGTGGTCAGAGACGTCGAAGTTGAGTTCCAATGTTAACAAAGTAATGCATTTTGGATATTACATTCTCAACTCACTACAAAATAGTTTGCAACAATTTTAACCCCACAAAAAAGGCTAAAGACTTTTAAGTAATCATTAGCAACGACTTCAAAAGTACTTAATAATGTCTCTGTTGTGAGCAGCAAAGCTACTTGAGGGACTGATTGTCTGATCTTTTGGTATATGGTTCTACTGTCTTCTCATTATGTCGTTAAATTTGTGATGATAAAGCCACTGGATGGCGAAACGTCTAGAGTAAAGATACCCAGATGTTGCACATGTGTCTAATTCCTCGTAGGAAGAAATTGCGACTTCGGAATAGCGGAAACAGCGCTGACTCGATAATGCATTTATTAGACCGAAATTTGAATGCGTTGTTTACTTTTCCTCCAACTTAAATATAAGAGGAAAATAAAATGTAGAGGAAAGAGAGAAAGACAACGGCTCTCTAACCATCACTTAGAAACCATGTGAAGAAAGTACACAAATATCCCGCCCATAGGATAGAAAAGCTTACGACGACGTTTCGGTCCGATTTGAACCATTTACAAAGTCACACTAACACAAAAGAGTGAGGGAGAGAGTATGTATAGACGAGGGGGACAGGGACGGGACCAAGAGAGGAAGAACAAGAAGTAGTGATAGTGGTGAGACTGGTAGTGTAAGTAGTGGTCGTCTATGAGATATTATAGAAACTTTCAATATTCTGAATGTTTTTCAAACGAGAGGAATTGTTTGAACTCCATTGTGACTTAGTAACTTGAAACATTTTATGAAGCCTCGAGGAAGGAGATGAACACAAACTCTTTGTTGCAAACAGAATTATAGGTGAATATAATAAGTTAGTCGCCATAGCTGAGAGCACAAAAAAACTCATCGCAAATATCACATTCAGCCAGACACAACACAGGAACTGTGGTCAATGGATTTCTAACGCTGGTTCACAAACTTTTAAATCAGACACATGTACAACACTTGGGTATTTTTATTGTGGAAACGTTTCACCACACAGGGGCTTCATCAGTTCAATGCAAAGGAGAATGGTTGAAGATCAGAAGGAGTTTGAGGTAATCAGTCCCTCAGCCTTGAGTAGATATAATTGGCCATTTATCTACAATTCACAGACTACACCAGGACGATTGCCTGACAACGAGGCAAGCAAGAAATAATAATAATAGTGGTAGAAGTAAAGGAAGCTGTGATTAGTTATGCTACTTATACAAGTAGTTAGCAATTTTCTAGCCATATTCCCTATAACTATCTATGCGTATTTTTCTAAGTTGTGGATAATTTTGCAGTTTTTTATCCTAGCCGGCAAACTGGCTGATGGGAGTGGAGAATGGGAAGAGAGTTTTTTTGTTTACGCAAGGGTTTTACAAGGTTAGGTTACTATTTTGAATCTCAAGATAATAAGGGCTGAGAGGAATGTAATTCGTGTTTCTTAGAAGATAACTTAGACACTGACTGTGAGATTTCCTCTCTTACGATGACTCTCTCTCTCTCTCTCTCTCTCTCAGCCGAAAGCAATTTATCTTTCCCATTGTGGTATTGAAACTGTCAGAAAGAGAAATATGGTGAGTGCTGGTGAAAGCTCTACGCCTGTATGGGAGCTCACCGGAGCGACAACTGCAAAAACAGAAATGTTATCTGACGTTCCTCTGCCGTCGACAAGTCATAGTAACTGAACCTTCGCCCTTTTCTGCCTTTATTTTCTTCTTGAATTTCATTCGTCTTTTTGAATTTTGAAACTTACGCCCTTTTTATTCTCCAATTTCTAGAAAGTTGTGCGTTTAGAATTCTAAGTTTCCAACCAATGTGATCTCCTCAGTAGGTCCTTATTACACATGTCTTCCTAGGATGTGCACTGTAATATATATATATGCAACGCTTATAAATAACACAAAGGCACAATACCGAGACTGGAACAATACACAAATAACCCGCACATAGGAGAGAGAAGCTTACGACTACGTTTCGGTCCGACTTGGACCATTTACAAAGTCACACTTACGTAAACAAACCATACCACGGGCGGGGTTACAACCCGCGATCAGAGAGTCTCAAAACTGGAGTTCTGAGACTCTCTGATCGCGGGTTCTAACCCTGCCAGTGGTATGGGTTGTTTGCAATCGTGTCATTACGATTTCGTGAGTCACACTTACGTCGTCGTAAACTCATCTCTCCTATGTGCAGGTTATTTGAGTACAATACTTATAGTTTTATTTCGTGGAGTTTCGTCTACACAGCAGACTTCTTCAGTCAGAAGTGATTATAACACAAAACACAATAGAAATCGAGAGTAGACGAATGGTTCAGAGAACCGACACGTTGATAAATTAGAAACATGTGCAGCTCTTGGGTATCTTTATTGAGGAAACGTTTCGCCACACAATGGCTTCATCAGTCCATACAAAGGAGAATCGTGAAGAACAAGAGAAGAATGAGGTAATCTGTCCCTCAACCTTCGCTTGCCTAACCCTTGGGCACGACCTACTTCCACATTGAACAAATGTGACACTTCCTACGTCTGCTGCACCTGTCCTGCCTACGGTATATAAGCTACGTCTACGCACATATGCTGTATTCTATTCAAGATTGATGGACTGACCACATCAACTCAAGGTTGAGGGACTGATTACCTCATTCTTCTCCTATTCTTCACGATTCTCCTTTGTATGGACTGATGAAGCCACTGTGTGACGAAACGTTTCCTCAGTAAAGATACCCAAGTGTTGCACATGTGTCTAATTTATCAGAAATCGAGAGGGAATATTAAAAGTGAACAGTTCCTCAGCCTTGTTGATAGGTATATATGATTTGCATATGAGTCCTAATCATTACCTTGTCGGTATTGTATACCACTAATAATATGTGTCTGTGCAGGAATTAATTTCTCTGAAGACGTGTATACAAACACTAGAAAAAACACAAGCATACATGTTCTGCTTTCTGTTGATAA
>NC_091368.1:1412082-1419582 GCF_038502225.1 Cherax quadricarinatus
CACTCTTCAAAGCTCATGGAGCGGGAAGAGTGACCCAGTAGCGGCCAGTGAAGAGGCGGGGCCAGGAGCCCTGAATTGACCCCTGCAACAACATCTAGGTGGGTACAACTAGGTGAATACAACTAGGTGAGTACACACACACAGCAAAGAGGCTGAACCAGGAGCTAAGACCCGACCCCGGCAAACACAAATAGGTGATTTCAGATAGGTGCGTACAAATAGGTGAGTACACACACAAACACACGTTATCTCTCTCTCTGTCTCTCCCTCCGCCCAAACACTGTTTCATTATGCAGCAGTAAAGGCAGGTTGGGAAGCCTGGCTACCTCAGGTCGTGTAGTGTCAGTCAGTGGCTGTAGCGCATCTTTGACAGTATTTAATGTCAACTTGATGACTCTTTATTATCGGCTGTTCTACCAGAGGGAAAGTAGGTTATCACATGATAATGTTGATAACTGAGGTGAGGTTGGTGGTGGTGGTGGTGGTGGTGGTGGTGGTAGTGGTGGTGGTTGTGGTAATGGTGCTGGTGGTGCTCTTGGTGGTGATAAAAGCATAAGAACATAAGAATGGAGGAACACTGCAGAAGGCCTACTGGCCCATGCGAGGCAGGTTCTTATCAAAACGACTACTACCTTAAGCTTCCCTAGAAATAACTCCCGTTCCCAATGACACCAATCAAACCCAGCCCCTCCCAATCATATATTTGTCCAGTCTCTTCTTAAAGCTACCCAAGGTCCTAGCCTCTATCACCCCTCTGGGAAGACTGTTCCACGCATCTACAACTCTGTTAGAAAACCAGTACTTACCTATGTCCTTTCTAAATCTAAATTTATCCAACTTAAATCCATTATTCCTGGTTCTTACCTGGTTCGACACCCTCAGTACTTTATTAATATCTCCCTTGTTTATGCCCGTCATCCACTTATACACTTCAATGATATCTCCCCTCATTCTACGCCTCTCCAGAGAGTGGAGATTTAAGGTTTTGAGTCTATCTTCATACGGGAGGTTCCTTACACAGTAAATCATTTTAGTCATTCTTCTCTGTATGTTCTCTAATGAGTCTATGTCCATCTTGTAGTAAGGGGACCAAAACTGAGCAGCATAATCTAAATGAGGCCTCACTAGTGATGTATAGAGCTGTAAAATAACTTTTGGACTTCTGTTACTTATACTTCTTGAGATAAATCCAAGTGATCTGTTGGCCTTGTTGCGCACACTAAGGCACTGCTGTCTTGGCTTTAGATTTCTGCTTACCATGACTCCCAAGTCATTTTCACATTCTGTATGATCAAGCTCTACTTCACCTAGATTATAGCTTCGAGGGTTATTTTCATTACCAAGGGCAAGTACCTTACACTTATCCACATTGAACTTCATCTGCCATTTTTCAGACCAAGACATTAATTTGTCCAAATCGTCCTGGAGTTCATTGATATCCTCCTCAGAGTGAATTATACGGCCTATCTTTGTATCATCAGCAAATTTACTCATGTTACTCGTAATCCCTTCATCAAGGTCATTAATGTAAATTATGAACAAGAGAGGGCCTAAAACTGATCCTTGTGGAACGCCACTAGTGACTAATCCCCATTCAGATTTCACTCCATTAATGGTAACTCTCTGCTTTCTATTGGTAAGCCATGCCTCAATCCATGCTAGAACTTTACCTCCTATACCATGAGCTGCCACTTTTCTTAAGAGTCTCTTGTGAGGTACTCTATCGAAGGCTTTACTAAAATCCAAATAAACAATATCATATTCCTTATCACTGTCAACTGCTTCAAATGTTCTATTGAAGAACGTCAGTAAGTTTGTCAGGCAGGAACGACCTCTCGTGAATCCATGCTGAGATTCATTTATCAAGTTATGTTCTTCAAGGTGACTTCTGATAATGTCAGATATAATTGATTCTAATAACTTGCCCACTATAGATGTCAGGCTTATTGGACGGTAATTTGAAGGAGTGGACTTATCCCCTGATTTGAATATAGGAATCACATTAGCCATCTTCCACATCTCTGGCACAACACCGGTAAGGATGGACGCATTGAATACACTCGTTAATGGCTGACTAAGCTCCATCTTGCATTCCTTAAGTACCCTGGAAAACAACTCATCGGGTCCTGGGGACTTATTTTGTTTCAGTTTGTCTATCTGTTTAATAACCATGTCCCTCGTGACAGTAATATTAGTTAACTTAAATTCATCAGGAACTAAATAATTGTTAATTACTGGAATCTCATTTACATCTTCCTGTGTAAAAACTGACAAAAAATAGTCATTAAATAAGGAACACATTTCCAGTTTATTATCCGTCAGCTGTTCATTCCCAGTTTTCAGAGGTCCTACTTTTTCCTTCACCTTCGTCCTATACACTTGAAAGAACCCCTTGGATTAGTCTTTGATTCATTAGCAACTGTAATTTCATAGTCACGTTTAGCCTTTCTAATCGCCTTTTTTACTTCTCTTTTAAGCTGAACATATTGGTCAGTAAGGTTAACCTCTCCTCTTCTGATGCGCCTATAAATTCCCCTTTTCTCCCCTAATAGATGCTTTAGCCTCCTGTTAACCCATTTGGGATCGTTATTATTAGACCTAATTTCTCTCTGGGGAATGTATATACTCTGGGCACGGTGTACATTATTAAGAAAACAATCATAAAAGCAGATCTCTTCATATTCATAAGTATGATTATCGTCAATAAAATCATTAGCTAGATAACCCCAATCAAGATTAGACAGATGTTCAATAAGTCCATTATAATCGGCAGAACGAAAATCAGGGATTTTTTTACTGTATTATCATTATTCTTGCATTCCCAATTAATGCTAAAAGTGATGGATTTGTGATCTTCAGTGATCTCCAGATTATTCACGAGTGTTTCCTTATTTGACAAGACTAGGTCTAGCAAATTATTACCCCTGGTAGGCTCAGTTACACTCTGTTTCAGAAAACAGTCCTGAACTGTTTCCATAAAGTCACTGGACTCTAGATTACCTGTCAAAAAATTCCAGTCAATTTGACTAAAGTTAAAGTCCCCTACTATGACTATGTTACTGTGTCCAGAAGCCCTAACAATTTCGTCCCAAAGAAGTCTCCCTCTATCGTGATCCAAGCCTGGAGGTCGGTATATTACACCTAGAATTAGTTTTTCTTGACCCTCCACGAACTCTACCCAAACAGACTCTGTTACTGCTCCATCTATTTTTATACCTGTTTTTATGCAACAACTAATATTTTCTCGAACATACAATGCAACTCCTTCCCCCTTCCCATGGCATCTATCCACATTGAACAACTTAAATCCCTGAATATTACACTCAGCAGTCATATCCCGACTCTTTAAATCATACCACTTTTCAGTTAATGCAATGATATCAAAGTTCCCAGCACATGCTACCAAACGTAGTTCATTAATTTTATTTCTTGCACTTCGACTGTTAGCATAAAATACCATCATATGTTTTTTCTTCTGCACATTTTTTCTATTCATCTTTGTTTTTACACAATTTCTGAAATTATCATTACCCAGAGTTATTCCATGACAGTTACTATTAAGATTCTTAATATCAGAGCATAAGTCAATATATCCATACTCATTATTTATCATTTCTAAACCCATACCTCTAACTAATCTTAGTTTAAAGTCCTAACAACCCCCTCAACTGAGTTAGCAAGAAAACCCACACCTGCCCTGGATAAGTGAACCCCATCCCTGGCATACATGTCATTTCAGCCATAGAAGTTGTCCCAGTTGTCAATGAATGGTACTGCATTATCCTTACAGTGTTTATCCAGCCAACAATTAATACCAATTGCTCTGGACAACCATTCATTACCAACACCTCTTCTTGGCAAAATGCCACATATAACAGGGCGCCCCCCCCTTCTTACTAATTATGTATATAGCTGTCCTGAACTTTCTAACTAAATCCTCACTTCTACGCTTGCCTACATCATTGCCTCCAGCACTGAGGCAAATAATAGGATTGATCCCATTACCGTTCATGATGCTGTCAAGCTGGCTAACAATGTCCTCCATCCCAGCCCCAGGAAAGCAAACCCTCTGTCTCCTACTCCTGTCCTTCAAGCAGAATGCCCTATCCATGTATCTAACCTGGCTATCCCCAACAACAACAATATTCTTACCTTCCTTGTTGTCGTTCGTCGTGACGATCCCAGTAGTCGACTCACATTCGTCGGGTAGCACCGAGAATGCGTTGGAGGTTTCCACAGGAGTTTCCACAGCAGTCTCTTTCTTCATCATCGTTTCTGGCTTTCCATTCGTCTTCTTGATCGTCAATTTCGTCGTCCCCTGCTGTCCAGCCACTGACCACGATCCCTTCTTGACCTGAGGACTCGAAACAGGAGGACTACGGTCAATCGCCGTATCTCCATCTTCGCTACCCTCAATTCTTCCTTAAGTTGCTGGTAAAGTTGCTCGATGGAGGGCATCTTGGTTCAGTCCACGGGAGCACACAAGACACTTCTTCACAGAGTTAGGTACAGGTCACCACTGAGTTAAGTACAGGTCACCACTGAGTTAAGTACAGGTCACCACTCAAAGTACAGGTCACCACTGAGTTAAGTACAGGTCACCACTGAAAATGACTCAAGAGTTATTAATCATGGAAATAGCGAAGAAAAGATATGTTATGGGCATGTTATGGAGATAGAATCATGTGCTATTTATTTATATTATTATTATTAGTAGTAGTAGTAGGAGTAGTAGTAGTAGTAGTAGTAGTAGTAGTAGTAATAGTAGTAGTAGTAGTAGTAGTAGTAGTAGTAGTAGTAGTAGTAGTAGTAGTAGTAGTAGTAGTAGTAGTAGTAGTACTAGTAGTAGCAGTATTAGTAGTAGCAGAAGCAGCAGTAGTAATAGTATATAATACAATGGTATACAATACCATGAAACACCTGTGGAACACACGGGTTGTGCCTATATTTGAAGTCGTCCCCCCAATCAGTGGCTTTATCAGTTTAAAACGGAAATATTGAATTGATTCAAGCTGAGAGACTGATTGCCTCATCTCCCACTTTCTTCTGTGTATCGTTTTGTAAGGCTGAGGGACTGATTACCCCATCTTCCACTGTCTTCTAAGTTAGTTCTGCAAGGCTGAGGGACTGATTACCTTCTCTTCTACTGTCTCCAGATTCAAAATCTTGAAATTACTTCTGTATTGAAGAGCCTTCGTATAAGAATTCCAAGGATACACGTGTCTAATTTCTGAGTGCCTGGAGAGTATAATCACGTTTCACCTGAAAGAGAAGAGAGTAACCTAAATTCTTTAGATCAAGAGCCAATATCAAGACTCCCCCTTCCATCAAGAGCCCTTCACCATCATCAAGGCATCTCTGGTGAAGCATGGGAAAGCATTAACAGAGAAAACCATCTCAATTTAACATGGATGAACCAAGGAGGAAAGAGAGCAAATCAAAGGTTAGATCCCCTGGAGATATTACTGTGTGTGTGTGTGTGTGTGTGTGTGTGTGTGTGTGTGTGTGTAGGATCGAGTCTTACCTATGTGAGTGAGAAGGCAATGGTAAAGGGATTTTGGATAGGAATGGAGGCGGCCATTATATTTTGTGGCCCTTGAAAACGGGATTTGTGATATTCAAAAATGGGAGCCAGCCTGTAATTTTCCAGCTATGGCGCTCATATGCTGAAAGAAAATAAATTAACTTGGAATTCAGATGCCCTGAAGATGAAGAGGGATTGAAAATACGTCCTCTGAGGACGAAAATAAAAGTAAGAATTCAGGTAAAGTGTCTCTTTGTTTCTCTTTGTATGTGTCTTTCCGCATGTGATAAATTAGACACATATACCACACTTGGGAATCTTTATTGTGGAAACGTTTTACCACACAATGGCTTCATCAGTCCAATACAAAGAAGAATGGTGAATATCAGAAGGAACTTGAGGTAATCAGTCCCTCAGCCTAGAGTCGATGTAATCAGTCCCTCAGCCTAGAGTCGATGTAATCAGTCCTTCAATCTTAATAACATCGACTCCAGGTTGAGGGGCTGATTACTTCAAACTATTTCTGGTATTCACCATTCTTATTTTGTCTAGTTTATCTACACTATGTGTGTCCACCATCTACGTAGCCTCGGTCAAGATTAACATTTCAGAGAGGCATCCTGAACGCTGCTCTTCACAAGAACAAAAGGGTTGGCAGGCGCCTGCTGGATGCTGCTCGGCCGCTCCTCCCTCATGTCAGAAGGAGGTCACAGCGACCCAGATATTACGAATGAGTCTGATTTATGCTTCGAGTCTGGATCATCTTCAGTCGCACAGCTGAATTTATGAGCATAAGAAACTATGAATTTCTGAGATATTCACATATGTTGGGAATGACAATGGGTAACTTCACATGAATTAAGAATGGCAGTAAGTCTATCCACATGAAGTGAGAATGAGAGGGTATCATTCTACACAAGTTAGAAACAGCAGTTTGTAGCTTCACAGATGACTGGAATGAGAGTTTGTCATTCTACTCGCAATAAGAGTGCACACACATATGTCTTCGTTTATGCCAAACAAGCATTGTGAAAAAAAATAATGATTTTCCAGTCACTTTCGTGATTTCTCATACTGTCATTTTTTTTACGAGCTCAGAGAAAAAAATACCATAGAACAAACGCAAATGCAAATGGATTAAGCAAGATCTTGTGACATAATTTTCACTGAACCAGCACTGCAAGAGTGAAGAAGAAAATGATGATGATGATGGTGATGGTGATGGTGCTGGGGAAGGAGAGGAAGAACGTTTGTATGTGTGTGTATATATATATATATATATATATATATATATATATATATATATATATATATATATATATATATATATATATATATATATATATATATATATATATATATATTATTGTACCCACGGAACAAGTGGTATTGATCAATAACAGCACTGCACTAGCCAAGGAGTCGAACCCATGCGCTTTCTCGCACCATGAGGCGGCCCAAAACAGCATGGGTTCGACTCCTTGGCTAGTGCATATATATATATAACTTCTACAGCAGGCGTCTACACTATCCCCTGTGGGTTCTGTCCCAAGAAATATGTTGGCGAGACAGGCAGAGATCTTGCAGTCCGCCTGAATGAGCATCGAAATGCCTCTAACAGAGACGATGTAAGATACGCCTGTGTCCTCCACAGAGACTCCACGGGGCATTTGATGAACTGGAATGAGGCACAACTCGTTCTCACCGAACCAGACCTCAGACGCCGACGGTGCCTAGAAGCCTCACTAATCGCCGTCACCGACACTGTAGAACGCAACACTGGAAACTACAAAATTTCAAAAACACTGGCATACATGATATTTAAGCACCACCAACCCAGCAACACAGGAGTCACATGATTCCATCGTCTACCCGTCCTCATCATAGGTAGAGGTTGTTTTTGATAAGGACCTGCCTCGCATGGGCCAGTAGGCCTTCAGCAGTATTCCTCCATTCTTATGTTCTTATGTTCTTAT
>NC_091368.1:1424582-1449582 GCF_038502225.1 Cherax quadricarinatus
TATATATACTATATATATATATATATATATATATATATATATATATATATATGTGAAACCTGAATAGGCAGAACTTCAGTGATCTTGGCTTAAATAGCAACGCTCATCTTGCTATATAGGACAAATGAAAATTTGTGTATGCAATAATTTCACAAAATCATTCTGAACCTAACGAAAATATATATTTCACTGTGTTTGTTTAATATTAAATTATTGTAAACAAATCTAGAATATATTTAGTTGGGTTAGGCTAAAATAAATTGTTCTTGGTATAATAAGGTTAGGTAAGTTTTCTAAGTTCCTTTTGGTGCAAAATTATAATTTTTTACATCAACATTAATGAAAAAATATATCTTTAAACGTATAAGAGAAAATTTTAGAAAGGACTTAATTTTAAATGAGTTCTTGCTAATTGACCAATTTTACATATTCGGCACGACATATATATATAAATATATATATAATGTTAAATGATCAGTTATGGAAAGAGAAAAGAGAATATGAATGTGTAAATTCAAGAATTATGTGGATTAAAGTAAAGGTTGGATGCGAGAAGTGGGTCATAATAAGCGTGTATGCACCTGGAGAAGAGAGGAATGCAGAGGAGAGAGAGATTTTGGGAGATGTTAAGTGAATGTATAGGAGCCTTTGAACCAAGTGAGAGAGTAATTGTGGTAGGGACCTGAATGCTAAAGTAGGAGAAACTTTTAGAGAGGGTGTGGTAGGTAAGTTTGGGGTGCCAGGTGTAAATGATAATGGGAGCCCTTTGATTGAACTTTGTATAGAAAGGGGTTTAGTTATAGGTAATACATATTTTAAGAAAAAGAGGATAAATAAGTATACACGATATGATGTAGGGCGAAATGACAGTAGTTTGTTGGATTATGTATTGGTAGATAAAAGACTGTTGAGTAGACTTCAGGATGTACATGTTTATAGAGGGCCACAGATATATCAGATCACTTTCTAGTTGTAGCTACACTGAGAGTAAAAGGTAGATGGGATACAAGGAGAATAGAAGCATCAGGGAAGAGAGAGGTGAAGGTTTATAAACTAAAAGAGGAGGCAGTTAGGGTAAGATATAAACAGCTATTGGAGATAGATGGGCTAATGAGAGCATAGGCAATGGGGTCGAAGAGGTATGGGGTAGGTTTAAAATGTAGTGTTAGAGTGTTCAGCAGAAGTTTGTGGTTACAGGAAATGGGTGCAGGAGGGAAGAGGAGCGATTGGTGGAATGATGATGTAAAGAGAGTAGTAAGGGAGAAAAAGTTAGCATGAGAAGTTTTTACAAAGTAGAAGTGATGCAAGGAGGGAAGAGTATATGGAGAAAAAGAGAGAGGTTAAGAGAGTGGTGAAGCAATGTAAAAAGAGAGCAAATGAGAGAGTGGGTGAGATGTTATCAACAAATTTTTGTTGAAAATAAGAAAAAGTTTTGGAGTGAGATTAACAAGTTAAGAAAGCCTAGAGAACAAATGGATTTGTCAGTTAAAAATAGGAGAGGAGAGTTATTAAATGGAGAGTTAGAGGTATTGGGAAGATGGAGGGAATATTTTGAGGAATTGTTAAATGTTGATGAAGATAGGGAAGCTGTGATTTCGTGTATAGGGCAAGGAGGAATAACATCTTGTAGGAGTGAGGAAGAGCCAGTTGTGAGTGTGGGGAAGTTCGTGAGGCAGTAGGTAAAATGAAAGGGGGTAAGGCAGCCGGGATTGATGGGATAAAGATAGAAATGTTAAAAGCAGGTGGGATATAGTTTTGGAGTGGTTGGTGCAATTATTTAATAAATGTATGGAAGAGGGTAAGGTACCTAGGGATTGGCAGAGAGCATGCATAGTTCCTTTGTATAAAGGCAAAGGGGATAAAAGAGAGTGCAAAAATTATAGGGGATAAGTCTGTTGAGTGTACCTGGTAAAGTGTATGGTAGAGTTATTATTGAAAGAATTAAGAGTAAGACGGAGAATAGGATAGCAGATGAACAAGGAGGCTTTAGGAAAGGTAGGGGTGTGTGGACCAGGTGTTTACAGTGAAACATATAAGTGAACAGTATTTAGATAAGGCTAAAGAGGTCTTTGTGGCATTTATGGATTTGGAAAAGGCGTATGACAGGGTGGATAGGGGGCAATGTGGCAGATGTTGCAAGTGTATGGTGTAGGAGGTAGGTTACTGAAAGCAGTGAAGAGTTTTTACGAGGATAGTGAGGCTCAAGTTAGAGTATGTAGGAAAGAGGGAAATTTTTTCCCAGTAAAAGTAGGCCTTAGACAAGGATGTGTGATGTCACCCGTGGTTGTTTAATATATTTATAGATGGGGTTGTAAGAGAAGTAAATGCGAGGGTCTTGGCAAGAGCGGTGGAGTTAAAAGATAAAGAATCACACACAAAGTGGGAGTTGTCACAGCTGCTCTTTGCTGATGACACTGTGCTCTTGGGAGATTCTGAAGAGAAGCTGCAGAGATTGGTGGATGAATTTGGTAGGGTGTGCAAAAGAAGAAAATTAAAGGTGAATACAGGAAAGAGTAAGGTTATGAGGATAACAAAAAGATTAGGTGATGAAAGATTGAATATCAGATTGGAGGGAGAGAGTATGGAGGAGGTGAACGTATTCAGATATTTGGGAGTGGACGTGTCAGCGGATGGGTCTATGAAAGATGAGGTGAATCATAGAATTGATGAGGGAAAAAGAGTGAGTGGTGCACTTAGGAGTCTGTGGAGACAAAGAACTTTGTCCTTGGAGGCAAAGAGGGGAATGTATGAGAGTATAGTTTTACCAACGCTCTTATATGGGTGTGAAGCGTGGGTGATGAATGTTGCAGCGAGGAGAAGGCTGGAGGCAGTGGAGATGTCATGTCTGAGGGCAATGTGTGGTGTGAATATAATGCAGAGAATTCGTAGTTTGGAAGTTAGGAGGAGGTGCGGGATTACCAAAACTGTTGTCCAGAGGGCTGAGGAAGGGTTGTTGAGGTGGTTCGGACATGTAGAGAGAATGGAGCGAAACAGAATGACTTCAAGAGTGTATCAGTCTGTAGTGGAAGGAAGGCGGGGTAGGGTCGGCCAACGAAGGAAGGAGGTTGGAGGGAGGGGTAAAGGAGGTTTTGTGTGCGAGGGCTTGGACTTCCAGCAGGCATGCGTGAGCGTGTTTGATAGGAGTGAATGGAGACAAATGGTTTTTAATACTTGACGTGCTGTTGGAGTGTGAGCAAAGTAACATTTATGAAGGGATTCAGGAAAGCCGGCAGGCCGGACTTGAGTCCTGGAGATGGGAAGTACAGTGCCTGCACTCTGAAGGAGGGTGTTAATGTTGCAGTTTAAAAACTGTAGTGTAAAGCACCCTTCTGGCAAGACAGTGATGGAGTGAATGATGGTGAAAGTTTTTTCTTTTTTCGGGCCACCCTGCCTTGGTGGGAATCACCGGTGTGATATATATATATATATATATATATATATATATATATATATATATATATATATACATATATATATATACAAAGAGAGAGAGAGAGAGAGAGAGAGATAGCTTGTCAGTGCAGCTATGGATCCTTAACCTTGTCAAACCCTGTGTAAAGAGAGAGAGAGAGAGAGAGAGAGAGAGAGAGAGAGAGAGAGAGAGAGAGAGAGAGAGAGAGAGAGAGAGAGAGAGAGAGAGAGAGAGAGAGAGAGAGAGAGAGAGAGACAGAGAGAGAGAATTTTGCTACACGTAAATATCATGTATTTCATTATTTTTGGTATGATTTTTTTCTGAATTTTTATTCTTTCATATTAAATCTTTTTATTGGAGGAAACGAATAATTTGTTTAAATATAAATCAGATTAAAAAAGAAAAAGAGAGCAGAAATTATATAATTTTTTTTCCATATGATTTCTGTGTACTAAATAATTCGAAAAAATTATTCCTCTTTGATGAAAATGAAGCGATTTTTTTTTTCACCTGAAGAGAGTGAAAAAAATGATTTGTTTAAAAGTTTTTTTTTTGTTATTTTCTATTTGATAATATTAATGCCTTTAGACACACACAAACACACACACTCACATACACACACGCACATACGTACAAATACCCCATGTACATACATGCAACCTACACTCACATGCAAACGCACATGCACACACACATATACACATACACATACACACACACACACATACACACACACACATATACACACACATTGAGCAGGGAGAGAGAGGACCTAGTAGCGGTCAGTGAAGAGGCGGGGTCAGGAGCTGAGTCTCGACCCTGCAATCACAAATAGGTGAGTACACACACACGGATAAACACACACACACACACACACACACACACACACACACACACACACAGGCAATCATTGTTTGTTTTCCTATCCGACTCACACCAGAGTCAACGTGATTGCCTTTTGTCCACAAATTCAATATCTGACTGCCTCTCTTGCGTCTTCTTCTTTCCTGCACTCATCTTTTATCTTCTTCATTCTCTTGCCCTCGATCATTATCTCTCTCTCTCTCTCTCTCTCTCTCTCTCTCTGCTAATATTAGCACCGACGAAATATATTTTTTTTTGTGTATTTTTCTATCTGGTATTGGAAAACAATAGGAATATTTCAAGTTTATATTTTGTAAATTTGTACGAATGTTTGGGAGCGAGTTCGTGGGTGTGAATTTAATTTACTCTGGTAAAAATTAGTTTTGGGAAGAAACTGACACTGAATATCAAATTGAAGGTAAAAGCCTGAACTCAGAGATAGATAGATAGATAGATAGATAGATAGATAGATAGATAGATAGATAGATAGATAGATAGATAAAGAGAGCGAACGAGAGAGAGAGAGAGAGAGAGAGAGAGAGAGAGAGAGAGAGAGAGAGAGAGAGAGAGAGAGAGAGATGATGCAGTTAACAGCTCTTAGCTTGTTAATGAAGGTAGTGATTCTTAACCTTGTGAAACACTTGTGTAAAAGAGAGAGAGAGAGAGAGAGAGAGAGAGAGAGTGAGAGAGAGAGAGAGAGAGAGAGAGAGAGAGAGAGAGAGAGAGAGAGAGAGAGAGAGAGAGAGAGAGAGAGAGAGAGAGAGAGAGAGAGAGAGAGAGAGAGAGAGAGAGAAGACTTGGGATATCTAATCTCCATGAACCTAGATCTCAAACTTAGAAGTGTTCCAGAAGAGATTCTAAGGCCATAAAGCTCAAAGCTCTCTTCATCTTAAGAAACTTTAAAACAATGCCCCCAGTAAACTCAACTTTTCACATATTTTATTCCTTGTGAGACTGAATAACTCACAATAAATGACTGCGTATTAGGTAAACTTACCACGTCATGTAGTTTATCACACTGTTTGATAATGACCTTTTTTCAGCAAGTACCGGAAGTACGATATACAACACTTACGAATCTTTGCTGGCGAAATGATTCAACAATAAATATATCTAAGTGATTAGACGAAATCAAAGTTATTTCACATCTAAACGAGAAAAAGACAACCGTGAAGGAGGAAATAATGACGCTGATAAAAGAGAATTGGAATTAGCCTTTCGTACGCATCATTTAGTTGTGAATTCTTCACAAAGATTCCGGAGTTATAGTATATCATTATGGATAATTAAAGTGCTATGAACACTTGTCAATACTCTTTAATAACCCACATGGAGAGAGAAACTTAGGAGATTAAATGATCTGTATATTCGACTCCCTTCTGGGATCCTCTTCAGCAGATGAAGAGGATCCCAGAAAGGGGTCGAAATATTCAGATCAATTAATTTCCTGAGTCTATGTCTCTTTGTGGGTTATTATATTCATGGTAAGGCGCTTAGCAGGTGTGGGTTATGCCTCTTCTGGGGAATGTAAGGTAATGTGAGGTAATCAGGTTTAATTCCAGGAAAAGAAAGGGCAACTCCAGTTCCCTGATTCAAGAACCCTTCTTGAGCATACGTAGGCTAATATAACCTCTGGCCTTACACCCCTTATCCCAACATCTGCCCCTTCTCCTCCTCCTCATCCTCATCCTAAGTACAGTCTGGATATATAATTCAATCAAAGTGGCAATCAACTGAGACTGTAGGTTCCTAATTTACTGGGGATGGGATTGGCCGAGGAACAAGAGAGCGCTGACGAATCAGGAAAGACCAGTGAAGGCTTCTGATGGACTGGTTGCCTCCAGCTGTGATGCTACTGACAGTTTCTACTTTAAACTTTGTTAGGGGTAAACTGTGGTTGAACAGATGAAATGGTTGGTTATACCAGGAGTAACTTGTGGAGAATTACTTGTCCTTCCTCCGGAGTTGACAGCCGGGATCTAAGACACTTCAGCCGTCCAACAGCAGATAGTTCAGAGGTTGTTGACAGCTGATGTTAACATCCATGATCCAAGAGTCTTCATCCTTCTAGCAGCAGACAGTTCAGCAGGTATTGACAGTTTAGCCTTTCAATAGCATACAGTTTAGCCGTTGTTTACAGCTGGTGTAAACATACGTGAGGTGCAAGAGTCTTCTAACTTCTGAATTTCTTCTTAGGATCACTGCCCCTTTCTCTCCTTTCTGTTAGTGTGACTTTGTAAATGGTCCAAGTCGGACCGAAACGTCATCATATGCTCCTCTCTCCTATGAACAGGTTATTTGTGTATCACATAATGTACATTCTATGATACAAATCCTCGTGCATGAGTACCTGTTCCAGGCGTTTGTCTATAAGGAAAATAAAAGAAGGTCTGTTCATCTCCCGTACATGTTTTTTGATGACTGACCGGCAAAAAATTGTGTAGGGTATATTACTATACTTCTGGTGTATTACTATACTTCTGGTATATTACTATACTTCTGGTATATTACTATACTTCTGGTATATTACTATACATCTTTATGCAGATATAGGAAATATTACAGGACCAAAAGTAGATATTAAAATAAAAAAATTAATCGCCATTTGCTACACGTGATAGTGCAGCTAGGTTATGAAAATTGTATAGGCCTAAGGGCAGCTGCCAGTACAACTACATGTTGAGAGATACACACCTCTCGGTGTATATAAACCTCTTGATGTATATATAAACAGTCAGGAGGTATATATTCAGAATTGTATCTTAATCGCTTCCATTAATATACTAATATAAGGAAGGAAACAGTGGTAATTAATATATCTTCATTGTACACTAAATAAATTTGTCGTTTTCCAACTCTCTATGTTGATAAATGAAATATTATACACATTGATACATGAAATAGTATACACATTATTGAAAACCTGTTTCTCATTGGGCTAAAATATGGTAAGATGCATTTCTGGATCCAAATATCGCATTGCAGACAACAGAGAAGAAAATACACAAATAATCCGCACATAGAGCGAAACGTTCCCACAAGCTTCTTTCTTATTTGTGTATTGTTCCATTCACAATATTGTGCCTTTTGATTATTAACAGGAAAGAAATGAAGCAAGTTGAAGAATAAGCTTTTACTGGGACAACGATTCACCCTTACGGTACTTGATAATAATCTATGCAGAGCGAAATGTTGCCTTAATAAAAATTAGTCCCACAACGCGTGTGTTTTTCCCTCACAAATTTATTCTTAAATATAGCTTCAGTACATGTAAATATGTGTGTAAATTTATCTTCGTTTATAATGCACTGACAGAGGCAATTATTGCCTGATAACACCACTAATTTAAGTGTCCTAGAGAGTCTAGATGGGATTGTTTCAGGTTTAAATGAGATTTATAATACATGGAGCTGGGATAGATTTATACATGCAACTAATATATATATGGAGCTGGTTAAAATTTATACATGCAGCTGGGATAAATTTATATCTGCAACTGAGACAAATTTATATATGGAACTGGTATAGATTTATATATGCAGCTGGGATAGATTTATACACGTTGCAAGGACAGTATAATGCACACTGCTGGGGTAGTATAATACACACTGATGAGATAGTATAATACACACTGCTGAGACAGTATAATACACACTGCTTAGACAGTATAATACACACTGCTGAGACAGTATAATACATACTGCTGAGATAGTATAATACACACTGCTGAGACAGTATAATATACACTGCTGAGATAGTATAATACACACTGCTGAGATAGTATAATACACACTGCTGAGACAGTATAATACACACTGCTGAGAGAGTATAATACACACTGCTGAGATAGTATAATACACACTGCTGAGAGAGTATAATACACACTGCTGAGACGGTATAATACACACTGCTGTGATAGTATAATACACACTGCTGAGACAGTATAATATACACTGCTGAGATAGTATAATACACACTGCTGAGATAGTATAATATACACTGCTGAGACAGTATAATATACACTGCTGAGATAGTATAATACACACTGCTGAGATAGTATAATACACACTGCTGAGATAGTATAATATACACTGCTGAGATAGTATAATACACACTGCTGAGATAGTATAATACACACTGCTGACATAGTACAATACACACTGCTGAGACAGTATAATACACGCTGCTGAGACAGTATAATACACACTGCTGAGATAGTATAATACACACTGCTGAGATAGTATAATACACACTGCTGAGACAGTATAATACACACTGCTGAGACAGTATAATACACACTGCTGAGACAGTATAATACACTCTGCTGAGATAGTATAATAAATGCTGCTGAGACAGTATAATACACACTGCTGAGACAGTATAATACACACTGCTGAGACAGTATAATACACACTGCTGAGACAGTATAATACACACTGCTGAGATAGTATAATACACACTGCTGAGATAGTATAATACACACTGCTGATATAGTATAATACACACTGTTGAGACAGTATAATACACACTGCTGAGACAGTATAATACACACTGCTGAGACAGTATAATACATACTGCTGAGATAGTATAATACACACTGCTGAGACAGTATAATATACACTGCTGAGATAGTATAATACACACTGCTGAGATAGTATAATACACACTGCTGAGACAGTATAATACACACTGCTGAGACAGTATAATACACACTGTTGAGATAGTATAATACACACTGCTGAGAGAGTATAATACACACTGCTGAGATAGTATAATACACACTGCTGAGATAGTATAATACACATTGCTGAGACAGTATAATACACACTGCTGAGATAGTATAATACACACTGCTGAGATAGTATAATACACACTGCTGAGATAGTATAATACACACTGCTGAGACAGTATAATACACACTGCTGAGACAGTATAATACACACTGCTGAGATAGTATAATACACACTGCTGAGACAGTATAATACACACTGCTGAGATAGTATAATACACACTGCTAGAGCCAAGCGTGGGTTGATATTACCAAGTAAAGGCTAAACTTTTCTGTACACGAGTTTTCTCTCACTTTTTCCCCTGTTCCAATTTTCATTATGTGTTCCTCTTCTCTCTCTCTCTCTCTCTCTCTCTCTCTCTCTCTCTCTCTCTCTCTCTCTCTCTCTCTCTCTCTCTCTCTCTCTCTCTCTCTCTTCCCTAAAGCTCTTTTGCCCCTCCTCCTCCTCTTTGTTCTCCTTTTATTTCTCCTTCTCTTCTTCCTCCTCCTCTCCTCCGCTTCCACTCTCCTCACCATCATCAGCGTTCTCGTTCCTCCTGCTAACCCCACTCACTATTCACCCCTCGCCCTCCTAAAGGGAGTAATAGCCTTGGCCCGTGTAAATGATGGTTCTCCTGCCTGCTAGGTGACGCTGGGATGAGTGCTGGGTGGCGCTGAGTGCTGGGTGGCGCTGTGTGCTGGGTGGCGCTGAGTGCTGGGTGGCGCTGTGTGCTGGGTGTCGCTGAGTGCTGGGTGGAGCTCGGTGCTCAATGTCACTGAGAATTTTCTAGATTTTCTTCCAAATTGGATGGGTTGTGTTGGCACTCTGTAATGTTCGTTTATTTGCCCTGATGTAACTTTTAGCTGTTCTAGATTAAGTTAGAATCATCTAACTTGAATTAACGGATATATACTTATGATTAATCACCACCAGAATCCATCTTGGGATATTCGTTCGTATCCCTGTACACGCTACTTCTTTGTATATATGGTGGATTCTTAGAGCGGTGGTATCCCACACTCGCTGTTTGGCTTGCTGGATGATAATAAAGCATTATTTGTTGCTTATTGAAATTTATTGAGAAGTTTCGTCTACATGAGACTGTGAAATACCATAAACCCCATTTGTGTCTTATTAACGTTGTTGACGTTATGTAATATCAGTCATAAGCAGGTTGGTGGATGAGCTGTCTTCATCATCTAGCATCTGGGAGACGAGGGAGGTTAGTGGATGAACTACTTCCATCATACAGCATCCATGGGAGATGAGTGAGGCTAGTTGATGAACTACTTCCATCACACAGCATCCATGGGAGATGAGGGAGTCTAGTTGATGAACTACTTCCATCACACAGCATCCATGGGAGATGAGGGAGGCTAGTGGATGAACTACCTTCATCACACAGCATCCATGGGAGATGAGGGAGGCTAGTGGATGAACTACCTTCATCACACAGCATCCATGGAAGATGATGGAGGCTAGTTGATAAACTACTTCCATCACACAGCATCCATGGGAGATGACAAAGGTTGCAGCAGATATAATTAATTAGACTGTGTCTCCACCATCTTCTAATCTTTGTCTTCCTTTTCTCTCTTTCATCACGTCGATCTTCTCTTTTATTATAAGGTTCTTGCTACATCTTTCTTCATTCTCTTCATTGTTTATCTTTCCAGCTATTTGCTTCATTTTGCGTTCTTAATATTTTTCTTCTTTTCCCATTTTTCTACCACTTTCTTTGACCCTTTTATTCATTCTTCTGTATTTTAGCCATTTTCTGTCTTTCCTTTTTATTTAAGTCCTTCGTGGTTGGCATCCCGATGGCCTCTCAGAGTCTGGCTGGTGCCTGCACTCTACCATTCTCACTACCATACTCTGAAAATTTACCCTACTTCTCTTGTTGCTGCCATTATAACATTCCACAGCTCCTGATGACGCACTAACAAGTGTGAAAGTACTTGAGCAAAAGATTTCCATCCCCGTGCTTGTCTTGCATATATATAAATATAAATATAAATAAATAAATATATATATATATATATATATATATATATATATATATATATATATATATATATATATATATATATATATATATATATATATATATATATATATATATATATATATATATATATATATATGCAACAACAGTGAGACTAGCCGAGGACTCGAGCCCGTGTCATTTTAGCCCACCACATGGCGAGAGAACATTCACAACGCTCTACCTCACGCAACGGGACCACCCAATCCTACAACGATCACGTACCCAGCAGAGCTAGGTGTTTTAACGTGAACCGAGGACATACGATGGTGTGGGTGCCTCAGAGCTAATTTCATTCTACTCCCCGTTTGGTGTACTAGCCTCCACGAGTAGTTGTGTGTGTGTGTGTGTGTGTGTGTGTGTGTGTGTGTGTGTGTTTGTGTGTGTGTGTGTGTGTGTGTGTGTGTGTGTGTGTGTGTGTGTGTGTGTGTGTGTGAGTGTGTGTCTTGCCGAATAAGTAAAACTTGCGATTTTGGCTTAAATAATAACGTTATGTTTGCCGAATAAGGCAAGCGAAAATTTGTATATGCAATAATTTCGCAAAAACATGACCTTTTGTCATGCTTTAACCGTGTATTCTCTTTGTAACTAAGTTTAATATAATTTTACTAAAAAGGCTGCAATTAGACTATGATACTACTTAAAGGCAGCAATTCCTTTAGACATGTAGAATGTTAACTATAAAGGTAGTGATACCCACACGAAATGGCCCCGCTTATACAGCAGGTTAATTTCCGGGCTACTGCTGCAAAGCAAAAATCGCCGTAAAGTAAAACAGCAATTTTTTTCACTTTCACATGCATATAAAAGCCTGATAACATGTTTACACTGTCACATATTGAGCAATAGAGCCAGGCTTAAAAATACATATACAGTACACACATTACTTACCTTGTGGTGGTGAATTTATATATTGTACGAAGCCTGAATAAATGAAGAGTAGGTATAATTGAAAATTGCTGCAGTAGCGAAACGCTGTAAAGTGAAACCCTGTAAAGTTGGGCCCTCCTGTATAGTGAGGCAGTCAAGGATGTTGAGATCATTACTGTTGTGTCCACTATTTTGTCTAAAATGTATTGTCATTATGGCGGAGTGTTCACTCACAGGTTGAGTGGCGCTGCACAATAAACTCGCCACTCGGAGCAAAATCTATTTCTGAGTCAGGAGACAGTTTCAACCTTCTCTCTCCGATAACTGAAGCAAAAATCTATTTGCATCTCTGGATATTATATTTCATGTAATAAAGCGTATTTATTAAGGAACGGAGGAGCAGTAACTCCTGCATTCTGATTGCATTATGCTCCCTCATACTTAGAGAAGTGAACATCTACCGTCAAAAATATTGATATCAAAATGGTCTGCAACGAGACACTCACTCTGGTGTAGTATTTAGGTCCGTGATTTTGGAATGACTTACGGGAGTCACTAAGAGTCCATCATGGTAACTGCATAGTCTGCCAGTGCTCCCAGCAAGACACGAAACTACTGCAAGAAGTCATAAATAAAGAAGTATATCGAAACGTCGTAAATACGCGGTCGGGAGCACGTCCGCAGAGGAAGCCGCAACACTCGCGCCCCCTGGCGCCGTAGCGAAGTCAAGCGTGGTGTTTAGCATGACAATAACACTGGTGGTGAACTACGGCGCCAGGCGTGGGCATCCAGCTCTCTACCGTGTATGTCACTGTTGCAGACGCAGCAAACATGGCCAACGCGTCTGCTAAGCTGATTCTACTTGTTACCTTGTGGGAATGGTAGGAAAAGGGAGATTTGCAGTGACGAAGGAATTGTCAGGATTTCGGTTTAGTCGCCAGGAGAGCTGGGGGAGTGATGGAGAAGTGACAGGAGGTGGTGGCTGTGATATTTTACAGTGGTTGTCAGGAGAAATATGAATATTTCTCCTGACGCGAATGCCATATTATAAATAAAATGAAGTATCCACAAGTTGCTAAGTAAGAAATATGTGCAGCACTTACAAATCTATATTATAATGCTTAGCCTGTGCACCAGGCTTCTTCAGTTGAATACAAGCGATTTTAACACTGGAGACAGTCTTAGTCATATGATGACACACACCTTCCAGTGGGTTACTTCTTCTGACAGGACTGCTGCGATGGTGCAAATATTAAACCCAACAAACCAGTGAATATGTTTGAATTATTTTACCACCCTATTCACCTTCACACTTGTCACATTAAACCCTTAGCGATCATACGGCGCTTGGGAAGATAACTTTAATAAACTGGTTCAAGAGTCCCTCACTAGCGTCATCGAGGCACCTACCTTGAAGAGTGGGTGCCTTGGCAGGAGTTTTTATGACGTGGTGGCCTTGTCAGGGTGAAGGCTGGGTCTTGTTTTGGTCTCTGGGTAGTGGTGCTGCCTGTTCCTGACACACGATGGTGTCCTGTATAGTTTATCTGCTCAGGCAACTCTCGAGAAAGAAAAGAAAATAAGGGACAAGAAGTGGGATGAAGGAGGTTAAAGAGGAAGGTAGAAGAAGAGAATAAGGAATGAGGATAAAAAGGAAGAGGGAAAGAAAGTTAACGAATTAGGAGAAGAAAATATAGTTAGTAAGAAGAACAGTAACATAAAAATACAAACTACAATTAAGAAAATGGATCTTCTATAGATAAACGAAGAAGGAAATAAAAACAACAGCAAGAATAGTAACAAAATAACGAGAAAGAGAAATAACGAAGAGGAAGACAGAATTAGAAACTCCCACGAAGAGGAAGACACAATTGGAAACTCCCACAATAAAAACTAGAAACTTCAGCGGTGAGGGAGTTCAACTTCAAGCTTCCTAGTTTGACAGTTGGCACTGAACTCCCGGGAAAAAATCCAGGGGTGCCCACCTTGCATGGAGCGTCGGTGTGCTAACTGCACATGATGCTCTATGTAGGAGACGTCTAAACTGGCTAGAAAGTGCACATACAGCATAAGGAGACTTTTGTTAGCAGGACTTTTCGCCTACATGAGGTTTAATCAAGGTTTTTCCGGCATATAAGACGCACAACGTAAGTATCATGATGAAACATCAGTAATCATATTCAAGGGCTAATTGCCTTCTTTACGCTAAAGCGTAACCCAAACCCTACCCTTAACCCTCACTTTGAGCATATAAGACGCGGGCTGATTTTCAAAGACTTATTGTGGGAAAAAATGCGCGCCTTATATGCCGGAAAATACGGTACTTAATGAAGCTTCAAGTTATTGAAACGTCGTAGTAATAAATACATATACAGCAAAAGGGACCTGTTTAGTGCGACTTTTCGCAAACATGAGGTGTTACTAAGTACATAATAAGGTGTGATGTAAGTGAAACGTTGTTCTAATAAAGGCCTCCTTTGATATGTTTTTATCATTACGAAGTTTCACCTGCATAATTAAGTACATTAGGTAAAAGGATACAAGTGTATCTAATGAGACATTTGATTGTGGCAACGTTTCGCTCTCCAGTTTTGTCAAGCCATTACGGTAACGGTTTGACGACGCTCCTGGAGAGCGAAACGTTGCCACAATACAATGTCACATTAGTTGCATTTGTGTCCGTTTTACCTAACATATTGTCAGTAATTCTACCAACATTATTACATTATTAACTACATAATACACGAAGCATAGCGGTAGTGTTGGTTTCTTACCTTACAAACTGAGTTAGGTCCTTCCATCATAGTTATTTCCTCTCTTCCACCCTCTTCTCTCCCCACCTGAACCTCTCCCCACCTGAACCTCTCCCCACCTGTCACCACCAGCTGAGGAGAAAAATAACACCGCTTTAAAGAAAATATTCCACACGAAGTTTAAAGTGGAATCTTAAGAAAAGACAAGGGTATCGAGAAGCCTACTTGAGCCGCTCTTTGTGGATTATACTCGCCTTCTATACAAAATTTTTAACCCTTTTCTCTGGTGCTTAAAATAAAAATAACTTTTATTCTATAGAATGGAAAAAAAGAGTAAATATTTTCCGAAACGTAGTCGTAAGTTCCCCTCTTCTATATGCGCGTTATTTGTGTATTGTTCCAGTCACGGTATTGTGTCTTTTTTATTATTTATAGGAGAAAATTTTAGGAAGGTCTTAATTTTAAATGAATTCTTGCTAATTGTCCAATTTTACCTATTCGACACGACATATATACACCTAGAGAGACGCACCACTCAGTGTATATACACTGAGTGGTGCATATATACACTGGTGGTGTATATCCACTCATGTATATCCATACATCTCAGAATGCATACACTTAGAGATACACATGTTTGTATAAAAACTGAGAGACATGTTAACAGGTATAAGATCAAGGTGCCAAGGATAGCAACATAAACCTGATGACCTGCTACTCAACATTCACATGTCAGAAGATCAGAAAGTTGAAAGCTACTTGAGAGAATTATGGTCTGAATTCATCTTTTTTCCACTTCCCTCTCTCCTCTTTCCTCCTCCCGAGTGGGTGTGCGTGGGTGTGAGTTGGACCTGACTAGCTTGTGCTAATAAGTAAGGTGCCGTACTCCTTCCTTAAGTGAATTGAACCTGCCTCACATGGGCCAGTAGGCCTGCTGCAGCGCTCCTTCTTTCTTATGTTCTTATCTGCTCATCCATTTTTCTTCTTCCTTCCTTAATCCTTTCTCTGCTTCACTTCTGTCCCTTCTAGGCTTTTCGTGTCTCCCTATTATCTTGGGTTACAATTCACAGAATGAATAGAGGGCCGTCAATAAATTGACTTCTACCGTCCATAGGATATACTGGGAAAACACAATACACTAGCCGGTACCGTCTACAGCAGTGGTTCCCAAACTTTTTCAGCTTGTTACCCAATTTAACATGCCACATAAAGCATGTTACCCCTTTCACAAAATGTTGTTATTATTGATATATATGGCTAAACGTGAACGTATACAGCCTCGCATACTCTGCTAATCCTAGCAAAACCATTGAAAACGTAAGAACCACACATACATTATATATAAAATTAATAATAGCTACAAATTCACAGTAACAGTGGGTAAATACTAACCATATACTGCACAGGGCAGTACACATACATACCAGCTTATGTCTACCTCGGCTGATGCTCACAGATAAACTGACAGTGTGAAATAGAGGCAGCCTCAGGAAGTGAGTGACGCGTACTGGACAGGTCGATCTGGGCTACTGAGTGACTTTTGTCCTGAAGCATACTTGGCAAAATACTTTTGGGTTTCCACACACTTAGCTATATATTTCTTCTTTTCTAATACTGTATATTAGTTTTTGATGTTTATTGTTATTTGGTTTAACTTTATTACTTACTTATAATAGGTTTACTTTACAACTTTATATACTAAGACAAAGTTAACAATAATCCTCATACCGGGTACCGCATTGTTTTCTTGATTTTCAGAATTCATAACTTTTTTTCTGTCACCCCTCCATTACCCCCCAAAAATGGTTAAATTACCCCCAGGGGGTAATTTACCCCCAGTTTGGGAACCACTGGTCTACAGGATAGCCATGGGATGCACGATAATCTTGCCACACAAATCCAAAGAATGACATTAACCCACAGAATGCATACTAAACTAGCCACTCCAATCCACAGACTGGATATGGGGGTTAATTATAAACTGTACTACCGCCCACAGGATGAATGTAGGGTACTCATAACTCTACCCCCTCCCCTGCCATCCACAAGACTCTAGAGGTGCACAATAACCTAGCCGCTCCAGTTGACAAGATGGACATAGGGTAGACCATGGACTAGCCATTGCCGTTCACGGACTGGATATGGGGTGCAAACTATCCACTCCTCTCCACAGGATGTGGAGATGGATGTGGGGTGCAAACTATCCACTCCTCTCCACAGGATGTGGAGATGGATGTGGGGTGCAAACTATCCACTCCTCTCCACAGGATGTGGAGATGGATGTGGGGTGCAAACTATCCACTCCTATCCACAGGATGTTAGTCTTCCTGTTCTAACATATTTCAATACTTCATGTAGGTAAATGTTCTTTAGGGATGAAATATGACAGGGAAACGTAGCTAACTGTTGTTCACAAAAAAATAATGTTCATATAAACGAGGGCTGCCTCACACTGCGCATTCCCACAATTTAATTGTCACATAAAATTGGACAATCGAATACTACGGGTACTTCCATGACGTAACTATAGCAAAGAATAGCGTTACTACACCATGTAGCTATCACAAGAATAGTGTTGCTACACAACGTAACTATCACATAGAATAGAGTTGCTACACAATGTAACTATCACATGGTATAGTGTTGCTACACAATGTAACACTCACATAATATAGTGTAAAGCCGGACACTGTGGGTGTTACCAGTGTGTAAATATGATACAGGACAGTGTAGTAACACATAATGTATCACGTGGCATGTGTATCCAGAAAAAATGGTCTGGTGATACCGGCAAGATGTGGACAAAGATATTCATGTACGGATCAGGACATTTATTACAGGAATCATTTCGCCACTAACGGCAGTTCCCGTTCTGAAAAAGCTATTTGTAGCGAAATGATTCCACCAGTAAATGTCCTGAACTGCACATGTCTTTCTTCACAATTGTATCCTGGTTTGAATTCTTAAAACACGGGCCTCCTGTGTGTTTTTAAATCTTTAGCCTTTTACTTGTTTTTAAAATAATGACCTCCTAGTTGTCTTTACGTTACCGTCGTTTGTTGGTGCGCGTTATTGCTCGTTTGCCAACTCTCGCGCAATTATAAGGTTAAAAGCCAAGGACGGGAGGCGCAGGAGTGTATTGTCTTGGTTTTTGTTTTCCTCTAGTAGATAAGGTTTTTGTCTGTTTTGTCTATTGCTTTTATATCCTGTTTGTTAATAGTATATGTGATATATGTCCTCCATAGCAGGGAAACCCCAAAAAAGGAAACATTTTGACCATCATTCGTTCAGTTATTTTTCTTCCTAAAATTGAATCCTGCCAAGTGAGTGTAAAATGGAAGCCTGTAATTGTTTTACATGATGGTAGGATGCCGGTGTCTTTTCTCTGTCTCATTAACATGCAAGGTTTCAGGTACGTCTTGCTACTTCTACTTACACTTAAGTTACACTACACATACATGTACGAGCATATATATACACACCCCTCTGGATTTTCTTCTATTTTTCTTTCTAGCTCTTGTTCTTGTTTATTTCCTCTTACCTCCATGGGGAAGTGGAACAGAATTCTTCCTCCGTAAGTCATGCGTGTTGTAACCCCTTCTCCTGTATATATTACTAAATGTAAAAGGAGAATCTTTCGTTTTTCCTTTTGGGATACGGTGGGATATGGCCGGTGTGTTGAAAGAAATATATATATCTATATATATATATATATATATATATATATATATATATATATATATATATATATATATATATATATATATATATATATATATATATATATATATATATATATATATATATTCTAGGTAGTAGGTTGGTAGACAGCAACCGCCCAGGGAGGTACTACCGTCCTGCCAAGTGAGCGTAAAACGAAAGCCTGTAATTGTTTTACATGATGGTAGGATTGCTGGTGTCCTTTTTTCTGTCTCATGGACATGCAAAATTTCAGGTACGTCTTGCTACTTCTACTTACACTCAGGTCACACTACACATACATGTACAAGCGTATATATACATAACCCTCTGGGTTTTCTTCTATTTTCTTTCTAGTTCTTGTTCTTGTTTATTTCCTCTTATCTCCATGGGGAAGTGGAACAGAATTCTTCCTCTGTAGGCCATGCGTGTTGTAAGAGGCGACTAAAATGCCGGGAGCAAGGGGCTAGTAACCCCTTCTCCTGTATATATTACTAAATTTGAAAGGAGAAACTTTGGTTTTTTCTTTTGGGCCACCCCGCCTCGGTGGGATACAGCCGGTGTGTTGAAAGAAAGAAAGAAGATATATATATATATATGTATGTATATATATATATATATATATATGTATGTATATATATGTATATTATATATATATATATATATGCTTAACAATTCGCAAACAGGCGAAATTATTTACATTGTCTCTACGTCCACAACCGGACTCGAACCTGTTAACTCCGTGTCAAGTCCACAGTAATTTACCAATGAGCTAGAGATCTTGAGTCTAGCTCATTTGCAAAGTACTGTGGACTCTGATACAGAGTTAGCAGGTTCGAGTCCGGCTGTGAACGTATAGACAATGTTTATATATATGTATATATATATATATATATATATATATATATATATATATATATATATATATATATATATATATATATATATATATATATATATATATATATATATATATATATCTATATATATATATATATATATATATATATATATATATATATATATATATATATATATATATATATATATATATATATATATATATATATGCAATAAGATCACAGTAAACAGGTGATTTCAGAATATGCAAAACAACCACTCTGAAAGAATAGAGAAATTCCAAGCGCTTTCGTGACTACTCACATTATCAAGGAACTATGAAAGTAAAGCATCCAAGGAAGCTATACAAGGGGTCTGGCCAGCACCTCACTATCAGATCCCACAACGGTTAAACACCTGACGCGCGCCGACCCAACTTGGATAGGTCCTTTGCACAACTCACCCACAAACTATTGTGGGTTTGAAGAAAATAACTAATTGCCTTTTCTAGATGTTTTAATTATTAAGGGTAATAATGAATTCAAATTTAAAATTTACAGAAAACCTACAAATAACTGTTCCTGTGTCCACTATTATTCCTCGCATCAAGATAGAGTCAAACTGTCTGTTTTCTCATCAATGTTTTTGAGAGCTTTACGAATTTGTAGTCCTGAGTTCATAGATGAGGAAATATCCAAAATTTATGAAATAGGTAATGATTTAAAATACCCAAGAAATGTAATTGATAAATCTTTTAAAGTTGCTAGAAATACTTTTTACAATCCAAAAAGGGACAACCAGCCTTATTCAACTAAAAATATGTTGGTTCTCCCTTACCATGAAAACTTGGTTGATATGCCTTCTCTTCTTAAGACTTTTAATATTAAAGTTGTATTCAAAAATCCTGATACAGTAAAAAAAACTTTTGATAAAGAATTCCCCCCAAAATGCTGATGGATGTGTCTATAAGATTCCTTGTAAAATTTGCGATAAAGTTTATTAATGTCAAACTGGTAAAAATCTCGAACTAAGATTAAAACAACATAAATATAGCATTAGAACTGGACAAGATTCCAATGCTCTATTTATTCATGTAAGAGATTTTAACCATCCAATTGATTTTCAAAAAGTTAAGAAAGTAGTATCATGCAAGTCCATGGTCGACAGGAATATAATTGAATCTTGTTTCATAAAAAGCAGTTTTGACAATAATATGAATATTTCCTTTGGTTTATATAAATTAGATCCATTTATAATTAATAGAATTTGGGAAGAATTTAATAATACACTGGACAAATAATAATTTTTAAATTTTCTTGGGTAGAATAGTTTGTGGGTGAGTTGAGCAAAGGACCTATCCAAGTTGGGTCGGCGCGCGTCAGGTGTTTAACCGTTGTGGGATCTGATAGTGAGGTGCTGGCCAGACCCCTTATATAGCTTCCTTGGATGCTTTACTTTCATAGTTCCTTGATAATGTGAGTAGTCACGAAAACGCTTGGAATTTCTCTATTCTTTCAGAGTGGTTGTTTTGCGCATATATATATATATATATATATATATATATATATATATATATATATATATATATATATATATATATATATATATATATATATATATATATCAAGAATTTTTTAAGATCAGTGTCTCTGAATAATTAAGAGGAAGTTCCCTGGTAATCAACTCGTATTTAATATTAATAATTATGATAATAATAATATTATTATTATTCACATTATTATTATTATTATTATTATTATTATTATTATTATTATTATTATTATTATTATCATCATTATTATTAATATTATTATTATTATTATTATTATTATTATTATTATTATTATTATTATTAATATTATTATTATTATTAATATTATTATTATTAATTCCCTCGCCGATGCTATGTGGGTAGAACTTTGTGTCAGAGAGCTGCCGAAAGCATCTCCCAGCCTCCTAAATGAACTCTAACACCAACGAAAGAGGATTTTATTCCACTGTAACGAATCCTTTAGGGAAAAGTCCTCCCGACGGTCCTTAAGCCTCCAGACAGCTTACAGTTTGTAAGAATACCAACAATATCAGAAAAATAACCAGTGATTAATCAACGGCCAAGGAGCATATCAAGAAAGTGTATTTTGGTTAGTTAGTCGTGAATGTTCAGACTTCAAGAGAGTCAATAATTTCATTTTTTAAGTATTTCTACTCTTAAAGTTTGTTCTAGAGGAGAAGATATGGTTGTTGCGTTTTCTTCATCACGCAAAATAATTTCTGACAATGATCTTTGTCTTATATTAACTTCGTTCTGTGATTTACCTCTCGGTGGTGTACTGGCGCTGAGAATCACTTATTAAGATCAACTCCCCATGTGCATTTCTTTCAATTACACACTCCTGACAACCTTTTATTTCAGTAAAAGACACATAGAGCAAAAGGAGATCCTTATCAGTACGACATTTCGCCTAAGGTTTCGCTCTCAAGAGCGTTAATATTGATGTTCAGTTTTACAGAAATCAATTTTACAAGCTAAGAGCTGTTGTCCTGCCTTAGCCAGTTTCAAAACCCAGATATATCTAAGGTATACTAACATCCGCCAGGATGCCACCACAACACTTTGGCTAACACCCAGGTACCTACTTAGCGCTAGGTAAACAGGAACAGCAGGTGTAAGGAAATATACCCAGTGTTTCCACTCGGCCAGGCATCGAACTATGGACACTCAGTATATGACCTGATTGCGCTATCAACCAAGCCACGAGACACCCAATACGTTAAAGTGTCTTTTCGCCACTTGTCGGCTACACATTACTGCAACTATCTTCTATTTTGACTGAATAATACCAGTGTCCCGTATCTTGATTGGTAACGCACTCAGATTTCACACTGAAGTCCGTGGGTCGATCCTCGGTACGGGTGGAAACATTAGGACGCGTTTCTTTAAGACACCTGCTGTCCCTGTTCACCTATCATTAAAATAGGTACCTGGGTGTTAGGTGCCTGGTGTGGGTCGCATCCTAGGGACAAAACTGACCTAGTATGCCCGAAATGCTCTGCATAACAAGGGACTTATTTTATAGTAGTATGTCACTGGTGTCAGCTATGGTCTGTATACCTTGTGCATGTAGAAATAAACAGTATTATTATTATTATTATTATTATTATTATTATTATTATTATTATTATTATTATTATTATTATTATTATTATTATTATTATTATTATTAATCAATGTGACGTACCAGATGACTTTACCGAACGTCTGAACTTTCAGCTTAGAACTGCAGCTTGAATGCCACTAGTGTAATACACTGACAAGTTTCTTATTAATAAGGTACAATATGAATAAACAGAAGAGTGGACGAGAGGATCGAACTGCTGTCTGTAAATTAACAATCCGATCTTACGCTTATTCGTCGACAGTTGTTTATTACAATTCAATTTGAGTTCAAGATACAATATGCATATCATGGCATTTTACTGAGAAGACGTTTCGCCCGCCAGGGACTTAAACAATCCTCACGACTTGTGGAAAAAGGACACTTGTGCCATATTCAAAGTCATGTAATTTAGGTGCCTTGTGTGTGTTCCAAACACGTCATTCTATGCACGTTCACCCAATACCCAAAAATCCCTGCAGAATGGCGTATCCTTCCCTCGTCCACGATCTAACTTGAAATTACTGCCTTGAGGAAGTTATGATACGGGTGGCTAGCAAAAAGCTAACTTTCTTCATAGCGTCAAGGAACTTACTAAACGATCGAGATTGTGTTCTCAGGAAAAAATAGGTAAACTAGGTCGTTTAATGAGTTAGGAACACAATTTTTTTCTCAGTCCATCAGCCACAAACACTTTCTAATTGCTTCATTTTTGAACTTCGAAAAAAACCTTTGACATACTGTGATGTGGAGACAGGCAAGAGCAGACTAACTTTCGCTGTTGAATTAAAAAGGAATTTTACGGTTTATAATAATAATAATAATAATAATAATAATAATAATAATAATAATAATAATAATAATAATAATAATAATAATAATAATAATAATAATAATAATAAATATAAGGAGAAGAAGAAGAAGAAGACGAAGAAATAAAAGATCATTATTATTGTTACTGGAAATAAATGGTATAAAATCCCGACACAATGGAGATATAAACACAAATGCAGTGTAATTGATCCTTTATTGACAACGTTTCACCCACACAGTGGGCTTTTTCAAGTCACACACGGATCTACCTGGGGTTGGAAGGTACGAGAGTATTTATAGGCATGTTCAGAATGTTGAGGTCAGGTGGAGAATGCTGCATCTGATGATCTACCGGGTGGGGTCATAGAGTCTTGGGTAGCTTGGCAGGGGTATTGGACAAGTTGTGAGTAGACCTTCTGCAGTGTTCTATGTTCTATGTGGGATAGCGATGAAGAAGTTTCTTGGCGAGTGGTTCAGCTATGTTATAGAAGCCATTGTTCTGGTTGAAATTGTTGGTTGTAGAGATGAGCGATGATTCCAGGATTCTTCTGTATTGAGTGTTGTCTTCTGTGGCTATAAGTCTTGAGTTTCTGTAGTTAATTAAATGGTTGTGTGAATTGCGATGTTGTACACAGGCATTCCTTGTATCGTCAGTCCTGCTTGCATATTGGTGTTCTGAAATACGTGTTTGGAGGTCTCTTGATGTTTCGCCCACATATAATTTGTTGCAGTCATTACAAGGGATTATGTATACCCCTGCAGAGGATGGAGGCTTGTCCTGTCTACTACTGGTGATGTCCTTGATGGTCGTGGTTGTGGAGGTAGATACTTGGAATGATGTTTTCGTAAAGATGTTGGAAACATGTTTGGCAATGGAGTTGGTTGGGAGGACTATGTATCTCTTCTCGGCAGTGTCTTCTCTGGGTGTGTTGAAGATGTTTAATGCCCGCCGTCTGCAGTCTCTGATGAAGTGACTGCAGACGGCGGGCATTAAACATCTTCAACACACCCAGAGAAGACACTGCCGAGAAGAGATACATAGTCCTCCCAACCAACTCCATTGCCAAACATGTTTCCAACATCTTTACGAAAACATCATTCCAAGTATCTACCTCCACAACCACGACCATCAAGGACATCACCAGTAGTAGACAGGACAAGCCTCCATCCTCTGCAGGGGTATACATAATCCCTTGTAATGACTGCAACAAATTATATGTGGGCGAAACATCAAGAGACCTCCAAACACGTATTTCAGAACACCAATATGCAAGCAGGACTGACGATACAAGGAATGCCTGTGTACAACATCGCAATTCACACAATCATTTAATTAACTACAGAAACTCAAGACTTATAGCCACAGAAGACAACACTCAATACAGAAGAATCCTGGAATCATCGCTCATCTCTACAACCAACAATTTCAACCAGAACAATGGCTTCTATAACATAGCTGAACCACTCGCCAAGAAACTTCTTCATCGCTATCCCACATAGAACATAGAACACTGCAGAAGGTCTACTCACAACTTGTCCAATACCCCTGCCAAGCTACCCAAGACTCTATAACCCCACCCGGTAGATCATCAGATGCAGCATTCTCCACCTGACCTCAACATTCTGAACATGCCTATAAATACTCTCGTACCTTCCAACCCCAGGTAGATCCGTGTGTGACTTGAGAAAGCCCACTGTGTGGGTGAAACGTTGTCAATAAAGGATCACATTACACTGCATTTGTGTTTATATTTCCATTATTGTTACTAATATTGGTGAATAAG
>NC_091368.1:1454582-1504582 GCF_038502225.1 Cherax quadricarinatus
TAGCAGAATTTTGCAAAAAAATTACGTTAGTTAGGTTAGGTGAGATTTCTAAGTTTGGTTTGGTTCAAAAAATAAATATTTTTATACCATTTTCAATGGAAAAAAATGATCTGTCATTCTGTAAAAGAATTTTTTGGAAAAGTTTAATATTAAAGGGAGTTCGGCCGAGAGAGAGAGAGAGAGAGAGAGAGAGAGAGAGAGAGAGAGAGAGAGAGAGAGAGAGAGATAGAGATAGAGAGAGAGAGAGAGAGAGAGAGAGAGAGAGAGAGAGAGAGAGAGAGAGAGAGAGAGAGAGAGAGAGAGAGAGAGAGAGAGAGAGAGAAAAAAAGAGAGAGTGGAGAAAGCAACACACATTAATCACGTAGAATTGGAACAAAGTTACCAGCGTAAATCACAGGTAACCTCCGCTCCAGCTGCCAGGGATATTAGCAAGTCGACTCCCACGCAGACACTCGTAAATTGGTAACAGTTTTCAACCTCTTTTCCCACGATAATAAATTTCCAACAGGTGTTGGAACACTGTGCCAGAAAGAGAAGGAGTTCTTTCTCTCCTCGTAATTCTCTCCCTCTCTCTCTCTCTCTCTCTCTCTCTCTCTCTCTCTCTCTCTCTCTCTCTCTCTCTCTCTCTCTCTCTCTCTCTCTCTCTCTCTCTCTCTCTCTTTCTCCTTCTTTCTTTTTTTTCAAATTTTCCATTGTCCTTTCTATTTTTTATTAAAAAACTTACTATTAGTAGTAAATAATTTCTTTGGATTTGTTACTATGCTCAATTAATTATTTGGATAATTATTTTATATATGTACGGATTTGCTTTTATCTATGAGTTCCATTAATCTAAAAAGCTGACAAAGAACTGCAAAAAAATCAGTTCAGAATTAAAGTATCTCAAAATTTCTTGGGCTGCGAGATGGCGAGACTGAACTTTAAATATCGTGGAATATAAAAGGCGCTGATTACGGACCTTTTTCTCAGATGTGGGAATCATTTTTCCCCTCTATTTGTCAGATATGTTTTGGGAAAGTCGGATGGAACACCTGCTGTGTACTTAGCGATCTGTGATTGTAGTGGTTGAGTCACAGCTCCTGGCTTGTTCTGTTACGCTATGCTGACTAGTTTCTGGCTTCTTGAGGCATATCATACTTACTCACCTATTTGTGGTTGCAGGGGTCGAGTCACAGCTCTTGGCGCCGCCTCTTTACTAGTCGCTATTAGGTCCACTCTCTCCCTGTTCGAAGAACTTTATTGTACCTCTTCTTAAAGCTATGTATGAATCCCTCCTCCACTACATCACTATCCAGATTGTTCCACTTTTTAACAACTCTATGGCTGAAGAAATACTTCCTAACATCCCTGCCACTCATCTAAATTTTCAATTTACGGTTGTGACTCCTTGTTGCTGTGTCAATTCCTCTCAGTATTTTATACGTCTATATCATATCCCCCTATCCCTCCTGTTAATTTCCCTGCTCTTAACTTTCCATGTATGTTGATCTAATTTTTTTCTCCCACTTGCACCTAACGTGCAGTGTCATCTCAGCAATGTTGCGAAAAGTGGGTAGACTATGACCATGCTTCTCTTCGGATTCGATATTAATTTTTTTTCATCTTACTCGTTCAGAATAATACTGGACTCAGCCTTGTTTCCAGCTCTCTATCTCACTTGTGTTCCTTGACACGCCTGATCGGAAAATCCCACAAGTTTTGTTCTACGTCTTTCACTTCATAAAATAATGGAATGAATCATATTGACTAAATTCCCACTGACCAAAATCATATAATAATGAAGGGTTATGCCTTTTTCATGCCTTTTTTTTCAATAAGTTTCTGGACTTGCTGCATCTCCACCGAAATAAAACTTACCTAGAGACCAATAAAAGGCCTTTAAATAATAGCAACAGTGAAAAGCTGGCAAGAATGAAGTTACATACATTCAGTGTACAACCTGCAGTGTTTTCCCGGCCTTGAGACATTCCCATATCCCTCACCTTCCATTATAACAGTAACAGGCGGAGTAGTAATGTTTCGTCTGCTCGTTACCATTGCTTAACGCATAATCAATAGCTTTTCCCTCATTCTCTGCTCCCCCAAGACACGTAGTGAACAATGCAGAGTGAGTGACAAGCTTTTATCGTGACTGTACTTCACTGTGTAGAGCATTTTAAAGTCAATGATGGAGCTCTATATAACGCTGTATCAAATCAATGAGCGAGGTATACACGGAGAATTATCAGTGAAATGAATAACGCTCTACATAGACGTTTATTACTGACTTGTTAAAGCTCTATATAAACCTTTATTATTTACAGTAATATACAGTAGGACCCAGGACCGAAAAGTTTTCAATAAATATGTCCTGGTGATTGCATTTCTCCACTGCTTTATCAGAGACTTGATAAAGCTCTACACAGAGGATTATTATTGATAAAGCTTTAATATATTGTAACTTTGTCACATAGTAAAACCTATTCGTCACATGTGTTTTTTTCTCATAAGATAGTGTGGAAATGAGACAATTCTCTGGTGCCCTTGTAAAAAAAGAAGAGGCCTTTTTTTCCCACACGTAAAAGATTTTACTGTACAATGAAAAAGGTCACGTCCCATTCTCTTTCTCTGGAAGCCTTTTGTGAAGCTTCCGTCGTGACAACACACGGTGATAGCCAAGGGCACAAACCTCCACTAAACTCACACACTGCAAAGGTGTCACCTTCAATCCCCCAAACTTCCAAATTTATGTTGCCAAAATTACCAATTCCAGTCACCAAAACGGCCACTTCCAGTTCTCAAAGCCGCTACTTTCACTGCCCAAAACCTCCACTTTAGTTCACCAAAGCTAACACTTTCAGTCTCCACAGTCACATTTTTCAGTCCAGAAACTGCCAGTTTCAGTCCCACGATCTCCCCCTTTCAGCCATCAAAACCACCACTTTTCTTGCCCAGAACCTCTACTTTCAGTCCCAACTTTTATCTTCCTCATCGGATCTTTTCCCCCTCCCTTCTTTAAGATGAAAATGAAGCACTTGACCTTCGTAAGTGGATTGACTTTCTCTCGTTGCGTGACATTCTGTCAGCCGTGGCAGGAGACAGGTCCGGCCCCGCCCAGCACACCACCCTTGACGAGTGCTTGAGTCTGTAGGTTCAAAAAGTGACGTTGTTCAGCCAGCTGTGAAACACGATGACTGCTAGCCTCGTTCTGGACGTTTAAAGTGACTCATAGTATTATTATTATTATTATTATTATTATTATTATTATTATTATTATTGTTGTTGTTGTTGTTGTTGTTGTTGTTGTTGTTGTTGTTGTTGTTGTTGTTGTTGTTGTTGTTGTTATTATTATTATTATTATTATTATTATTATTATTATTATTATTATTATTATTATTATTATTATTATGGGAATACAAATGAGCACATTTGAAAGACAAAAAACAGAGGACTTGGAAGTCAACACTGTGTCTGGCTTCTGATAAGTGCTGCCCACTTCTGACAAGAGTAAGAACAATAAGTATTTAATTTAATTAATTGTAATTAATTTTTATAGTGGGCTAGAAGAAGATAAATTATGTAACATCACAGTCACTAGTGAAATGGTTGTGAAGCAGATAGACAGACTGAAGCAAAATAAGTCGCCGGGTCCTGATGAGGTTTTTTCAAGGGTTCTTAAGGAATGCAAAATGGAACTCTGTGAACCATTAACTAATATTTTTAATTTATCTCTTCAAACAGGTGTAGTGTCTGATATGTGGAAGATGGCTAATGTAATTCCTATTTTTAAAACAGGGGACAAGTCGTTATCGTCAAATTACCGCCCAATAAGCCTGACCTCAATTGTAGGCAAATTACTAGAGTCAATTATAGCTGAGATTATAAGAAGCCATCTCGATAAGCATAGCTTGATTAATGATACTCAGCATGGATTCACAAGAGGCCGGTCTTGTCTAACTAATTTATTAACTTTCTTCAGTAAAGCTTTTGAGGCTGTTGACCACAATAAAGAATTTGATATTATTTACTTAGATTTTAGTAAGGCTTTTGATAGAGTTCCGCACCATAGACTGTTAAAGAAAGTGGCAGCTCACGGCATTGAGGAAAAAGTGCTGTCATGGATCGAGTCATGGCTCACCAATAGGAAGCAGAGTATGCTTAAATGGGTTTAAATCCGAGTGTGGGATGTGTAACAAGTGGTGTTCCACAGGGATCAGTCTTGGGGCCCGTTGCTGTTTATAATATATATCAATGACCTTGATGAGGGAATTGCTTGTGATATGAGCAAATTTGCCGATGACACGAAGATAGGTAGGATAATTGATTCAAACGTAGATGTTATGGAACTTCAGGAGGATTTAAACAAACTCTATTCTTGGTCAGAAAAGTGGCAGATGCAGTTCAATGTAGATAAATGCAAGGTTCTGAAGCTCAGGAGTGCCCATAACCCTAGTACTTATAAGTTAAATGATGTAGAACTTAGCCATACATATTGCGAAAAGGACTTGGGGGTTATGGTGAGCAGCAACCTTAAACCAAGACAGCAATGCCTAAGCGTACGTAATAAGGCAAATAGATTACTGGGATTTATATCAAGAAGTGTAAGCAACAGAAGTCCAGAGGTCATACTGCAGCTTTATACATCATTAGTAAGGCCTCACCTAGATTATGCAGCTCAGTTCTGGTCTTCATATTACAAAATGGACATAAATTCGTTAGAAAACATTCAGCGTAGGATGATTAAATTAATACATAGCATTAGAAATCTTCCTTATGAAGAAAGATTGAAGACTCTTAAGTTACATTCACTTGTTAGACGAAGAATGAGGGGAGACCTGATCGAAGTGTATAAGTGGAAGATAGGTATTAATAAAGGGGATATTAATAAGGTCTTGAGGATGTCTCTCCAAGAGAGAACCCGCAGTAATGGATTTAAATTAGATAAGTTTAGATTTAGAAAGGACATAGGAAAGTATTGGTTTGGAAATAGGGTAGTTGATGAGTGGAACAGTCTACCTAGTTGGGTTATTGAGGCTGGGACTTTGGGTAGTTTCAAATCTAGGTTGGATAAGTACATGAGTGGGAGGGGTTGGATTTGAGTGGCACTTTCACATCAGAGCTTATTTCTTGGGTGGCATTGAAAATTGGGTTGGGCAAATGTTTTGTTAGTGGGATGAATTGTAAAGGACCTGCCTAGTATGGGCCAGCAGGCCTCTTGCAGTGTTCCTCCTTTCTTATGTTCTTATGTTCTTATGTATTATCTAGGTATGAGTGAAGGATACAAGAGCACAAGGTTCTCCAGAGAGACAGAGAACAAGACCATGTTCCAGTAGAGGTTTGTAGTTAAGCTGGATAAATCTCTTCTCAGCTTCACGTTATGGTAATTGAGGTTGTTCTGCACTACATGTTATAGTATGACTCGTAGCTTAGTGGCAGAGCTTTCGGCTCGACTCATGAAATCGTAATGACACGATTGCAAACAAACCATACCACGGGCTGAGTTAGAACCCGCGATCACAGAGTCATAAAACTCCAGCCCAGTGGCTAACGCGTCAGTCTGGAGTTTCATGACTCTCTGATCGCGGGTTCTAACCCCGCCCGTGGTATGGTTTATTCGTCTCGAAATCGAAAGATCTGGGTTCGACCCCCGTAAGTATCCCTACAAGTTACGACTATTTCCCCAGCAGTGCACTGACACCTGTGTTCTACTCGACTCTTGGGGTTGGACCTTGGACACCACAAAAGGTCTCCAAGGAAAAAAAAAAGACAAACCACTTTCTCCCTTCAGTTATTAACCTTAACTGAATAGTCTGTAGAAAATATTCTCTGCTACTTTGAATATAGCATCGTAAAGGAGAGCCTAAAGTAGGAAGCCTATACTGCTTGGTTTTAATGGATAATACAGTGTTAATTACTCTTGGGGTTACCCTGGGGAAATTCCATTGTCTCTGTTTATATCATGTGAGATAAGAAGAGGTTTTGTGCACTTGGGCGACATCAAGTCATAATTGAGGCCTCACATAAAGCTGCAAGAACGAAAAATGAGTTAATTATTAATTAATTATTAATTAATTATTAATTAATTAATGATCAGGCTTGACATTTTCCTTATATATCAACAGTTTTAGCGAATCGAAGATACAACAATCACTACTCACTATAGCTACTCACGATTTGATTTCATGTGGAATCGGTTTTTGATATACGTTAATCGATCGGCTTTAAAACCTGCATTTACAACCTGACAATGAACCTCACTGTGACCTGTTAGAACCTCTCTGTATCACCCCGGGGGTGAACTTCTTTATATACTCATTTTGAACATGTTCAAGATTCGTTTTGGTCCTGATTTTGAGTGAATGTTTTCTACAAGTTAATCATTTGTCATTTTTTTCAATATATTTTTTGCAGTAGTTATGAGGCTAAACTATCTGGTTATTTTTAATTTTATTGTTATTATGAATTTTATTATTATTATTATTATTATTATTATTATTATTATTATTATTATTATTATTAGTAGTAGTAGTAGTAGTAGTAGTAGTAGTAGTAGTAGTAGTAGTAGTATTATCTATTTCATGGTGGCATCCAGTTGTTCTTCAATTTGTTCTCCTCTCTGCCTTTTTTCCCATCTTCTTCAAAGCAGAAATATACTTGCTAATTTTATTTCGGTTCCTTTCGTTTACGCAGAGCCATAAAATACGCCTTAACCCTACCTCCCTCCCACTGAGCAATCTCTCCCAACCTTCTCTCCCCTCTCTGCTCCAACCCATTGATCCTCCTTCATAAGACTTTCCTCTTCCCATTTCCCTGCATTATATCCTTAAATATCCAATTTAGGTCATTTCCGGCTTGAGGGAGGCAGCGGGGGACCTCCCGAGCAGGATAGAATTAAGGAGGTCTTGGAACCTGAATGATGGATAATACCTGATGGCCCTACTACTCAGTGGCCCGGGGATATTATGCTTCTACGGCTGCCATCACCCACACACTTCCTTCCCACGCTGTTCATTCTTCACTCACTACACTGTTATCTGTTTATTATATTGCAGGATATTGGTTGGTCAATGGGGTTGAAAGCCTATCGATTACACGAGGGTCATCAAGGTTGTAGGTCACTTGTTCACCACCAATCAATAATGCTTCAGTCGATTAAATTGAGATTAATGTAAACTTTTGTATATATATGCTGAGAAACATAAACCATTCGGTGTTAAATAAAATACATCATTTGGGTTTCTTCACTGCGAAAGCATTTCACCAACCAGCGGTTTTTTAAATTCAATACAGAGTTGACATGCTGGAGACAAAGGAAGATAAGGTAATCAGTCCCTCAGCCTTATAAGGTACTCAGTGCCTCAGTACATTTCCCGTAATAGCAAAATATTTACCCCCAGGACCTAGGTAATATCCCCTCCTACCTCAGGTACCCTGGCTATTGCCATCCCCACTTCTAAGACGCTGAAGACTAAGTAAGCGGTTTAACAAGACGTGCTCCTTCACCCATCCTCATCACTTATTCTCTCCCCCCTTCCTTCTATCTCCTGAGCCTCTCTCCCGTCTCTCTCCTGTCCCTTCTAGGGTGGAGGCTCTTGATTAAATGAACTGTATCTCCTGTGTTAATTAATATCTGGGGACAAATCTGATCCCTGCGATTTTAGCTCTTCCCTTGATATAGAACAAAAACAACAATAAAAATAATAGTTTTACATTTTATACTGCATGGATGACGTAGAGGAAAGGATTAATAACAACAACAACAACAACAACAACAACAACAACAACAACAACAACAGCAACAACAACAGCAACAACAACAACAAAAATAATAATAATAATAATAATAATAATAATAATAATAATAATAATAATAATAATAATAATAATAATAATGATAATAATAATAATAATAATAATTGTTATTATTATTATAATTATTATTATTATTATTATTATTATTATTATTATTATTATTATTATTATTATTATTATTATTATTATTATTATTATTATTATTGTAATTATTATTATTATAATAATAACGTTAGTATTATTATTGTTATTAATCCTTTCCTCTACGTCAACCATGCAGTATAAGATGTAAAATTAAGCCTCGTTGTACTCCCTAAGAAGATTGTCAAGACTTTGGTGGGTGCAACATCTCAGCACAGTGGTAGGTGCAGCATCCCACCACTGTGGTGGGTGCAGCATCCCACCACTGTGGTGGGTGCAACATCTCAGCACAGTGGTAGGTGCAGCATCCTACCACTGTGGTGGTGCAGCATCTCAGCACAGTGGTAGGTGCACCAGCCCATCACTGTGGTGGGTGCAGCAGCCCACCACTGTGGTAGGTGCAGCATCCTACCACTGTGGTGGGTGCAGCATCCCACCACTGTGGTGGGTGCAGCATCCCACCACTGTGGTGGGTGCAGCATCCCACCACTGTGGTGGGTGTTAAGCATCTACCACAGTGGTAGGTGCAGCAGCCCTCCACCACTGTGGTGGTGCAGCAGCCCACCACTGTGGTGGGGTGCGCAGCCCACCACTGTAGGTGGAGGTGCATCATCCTACCACTGTGGTGGGGTGCAGCATCCCACCACTGTGGTGGTGCAGCATCCCACCACTGTGGTGGGTGCAGCATCCCACCACTGTGGTGGGTGCAGCATCCTACCACAGTGGTAGGTGCAGCAGCCCACCACTGTGGTGGGCTGCCAACAAAGGACTCTTTTACCAAGGAATCAGATCTAATGTCTCCTTATTACGATCTGACTTATTTTCGCTCTCTTACGGTCTGGCGCTTCCCTACTACTACTACTACTACTACTACTACTACTACTACTACTACTACTACTACTACTACTACTACTACTACTACTACTACTACTACTACTACTACTACTACCACTACTACTTCTACTACTACTACCACTACTACTACTACTACTACTACTACTACTACTACTACTACTACTACTACTACTAGTACTACTACTTCTACTGCTGCTGCCACTACTACTACTACTTAATAATTATAATAGCTTAGATAAATAATGATCCGTACTCCTCAGGGTGGTGTATTGATTCCCACTTTGTTTTACGTTCAATTTATCCCTTGAGTTTGGAACAAAAGGAAAAAATAAGAAAAAAGATGCGGTATAAAATATTTTTAATCACTGAACGTGTTCAGTGTGACCACCATTATTATTGTTGATACACGAAGAGATTAAAAGTCAAAAAGAACGCAAAGTCTCATAGGTATCTGCCCAAAATGTGTATTATTGATTTTTTCCCCCTTGGTTCTAAATTTACTGGTCCCTCTACAGCAGTCAATATCACACATATATTTATAATATTTTTTCACACGCTGTAAAAATTATTCATCTTAGTTTTTTTTTATCTAGTAAAATATAGTTTAGAAGAGAATTCTTGTTGTGGATCATAGCGCGTCTTTTGTTTGTAAAGTTTGTTGTCAAATATTCTTGTATTTCTTTCAAAACAGTCACTAATATTACCTCTTACACAACAGTGTCTGTTATTACCTCTTACACAACAGTGTCTGTTATTACCTCTTACACAACAGTGTCTGTTATTACCTCTTACACAACAGTGTCTGTTATTACCTCTTACACAACAGTGTCTGTTATTACCTCTTACACAACAGTGTCTGTTATTGCCTCTTACACAACAGTGTCTGTTATTACCTCTTACACAACAGTGTCTGTTATTACCTCTTACACAACAGAGTTTGTTATTACCTCTTACACAGCAGTGTCTGTTATTACTTCTTACACAACAGTGTCTGTTATTACCTCTTACACAACAGTGTCTGTTATTGCCTCTTACACAACAGTGTCTGTTATTGCCTCTTACACAACAGTGTCTGTTATTACCTCTTACACAATGGTGTCTGTTATTACCTCTTACACAACAGTGTCTGTTATTACCTCTTACACAACAGTGTCTGTTATTGCCTCTTACACAACAGTGTCTGTTATTACCTCTTACACAATGGTGTCTGTTATTACCTCTTACACAACAGAACTGTTATTACCTCTTACACAACAGTGTCTGTTATTACCTCTTACACAACAGTGTCTGTTATTACCTCTTACACAACAGTGTCTGTTATTACCTCTTACACAACAGAGTCTGTTATTACCTCTTACACAACAGTGTCTGTTATTACCTCTTACACAACAGTGTCTGTTATTACCTCTTACACAACAGTGTCTGTTATTACCTCTTACACAACAGAGTCTGTTATTACCTCTTACACAACAGTGTCTGTTATTACCTCTTACACAACAGTGTCTGTTATTACCTCTTACACAACAGTGTCTGTTATTACCTCTTACACAACAGTGTCTGTTATTGCCTCTTACACAACAGTGTCTGTTATTACCTCTTACACAACAGTGTCTGTTATTACCTCTTCCACAACAGTGTCTGTTATTACCTCTTACACAACAGAGTCTGTTATTACCTCTTACACAGCAGTGTCTGTTATTACCTCTTACACAACAGTGTCTGTTATTACCTCTTACACAACAGAGTCTGTTATTACCTCTTACACAACAGTGTCTGTTATTACCTCTTACACAACAGAGTCTGTTATTACCTCTTACACAACAGTGTCTATTATTACCTCTTACACAACAGTGTCTGTTATTACCTCTTCCACAACAGTGTCTGTTATTACCTCTTACACAACAGAGTCTGTTATTACCTCTTACACAGCAGTGTCTGTTATTACCTCTTACACAACAGTGTCTGTTATTACCTCTTACACAACAGTGTCTGTTATTACCTCTTACACAATGGTGTCTGTTATTACCTCTTACACAATAGTGTCTGTTATTACCCCTTACACAACAGTGTCTATTATTACCCCTTACACAACAGTGTCTGCTATTACCCTTCCACAACAGTGGATCCCACTGAGGCATTTAGCGCACCTAACACCATTTTTACCCCATTACTAAATTTACCTTTCTTACGAAAGTATTTTTTGGGGAAAGACTTAAGCAATTCCAAGTTAAGTCAAACGTAAGATGAAAAAAAATCGTTATGAGAAGTTTTAATGACATTGGTGAGCGAATTTTGGGGACCATACAAAAATGAAACGAAAATAGCAGCCATCAGTCAGTACGGATGATTGACAGACTGTCAAAGTTTGATAGGAAAATGCGGATGATGATTGGCTTAATTGGTGCTTGTTAACGGGAGGTTACCTGATGGTTGTTAGTGGGAGGTGACCTGCTGATTGTCTGCGAGTTGTGACCTGCTGATTGTTAGCAGCAATTAGAAATTGGTTATTACAAATAGATCACACCACCTATTACTCTTCCTCTCTATAAACCGTTGGCTATTCTCTGTCTGTCTGTCTGTCTGTCTGTCTGTCTCTGTCTCTGTCTCTGTCTCTGTCTCTGTCTCTCTGTCTCTCTCTCTCTCTCTCTCTCTCTCTCTCTCTCTCTCTCTCTCTCTCTCTCTCTCTCTCTCTCTCTCTCTCTCTCTCTCTCTCTCTCTCTCTCTCTCTCTCTCTCTCTCGCTCTCTCTCTCTCTCTCACACACACCTGCTGCTTCAGTTAGTATCTGGGAGACTCTATAAACGTCAGTAATGCCACTGCTGGTAATGTTAGCAATGCTGTTACAGAGCAGTTAAGGGACACATCGGGTTATATCCACTGATTCGATTGCTGGAAATATATATATATATATATATATATATATATATATATATATATATATATATATATATATATATATATATATATATATATATATATATATATATATATATATATATATATATATATATATATATATATATAATATATGTATATATATATATATATATATATATATATATATATATATATATATATATATATATATATATATATATATATATATATATATATATTCTTTTTTTCAACACACCGGCCGTATCCCACCAAGACAGGGTGGCCCAAAAAGAAAAACGAAAGTTTCTCTTTTAAATTTAGTAATTTATACGGGAGAAGGGGTTACTAGCCCCTTGCTCCCGCCATTTTAATTGCCTCTTACAACACGCATGGCTTACGGAGGAAGAATTCTGTTCCACTTCCCCATGGAGATAAGAGGCAATAAACAAGAACAAGAATTAGAAAGAAAATAGAAGAATACCCAGAGGGGTGTGTATATATATGCTTGTACATGTATGTGTAGTGTGACCTAAGTGTAAGTAGAAGTAGCAAGACGTACCTGAAATCTTGCATGTTTATGAGACAGAAAAAAGGACACCAGCAATCTTACCATCATGTAAAACAATTACAGGTTTTTGTTTTACACTCACTTGGCAGGACGGTAGTACCTCCCTGGGTGGTTGCTGTCTACCAACCTACTACCTATATATATATATATATATATATATATATATATATATATATATATATATATATATATATATATATATATATATATATAAACAGTATCACTCATATATACATACTTATATACACATTCTCTTTGCTTCTAAAGGTTTTTATTTGCCTGTTAAAAATTGCTTCTTTCAGAGATTAATGTATATGTTTTCACGATATTTATTAACTTTGTCAGGAAAAATCCCTCTCTAATAACAATGGTCAACTCCTCCGTCGTGCCATGCGTGACACACTGAGGATTTAGACACCTGTGAAGCAGCTGGGTATCGTCAGGTAAAGATATTTAGGTGTTGCACTTGTGTGTTATTTCCTCAACTTGTACATGTTATTTGTCCTCCACCTCTTCCTCCCCAATTCTTTATCCTCCCCTATTCTTCCTCCCTCTCTTCCTCCTGCTCCTCCTCCTGCTAAGTTGCTGTAGTTAGACCAAGTTGGTTAATTAGTTGCCTCAAGTTGGCTTTGCACTCAATGGACAGCGTCCTCGGTGCCAGAGACGCGCCCTAACTCGGCCACACAAGCAAAGTTCATTTCCAGGCAGATTGAATTATCTTCTTCTAATGGAAATAATCAGTTACTTCACAGAGAAACTCGCCCGAAGGATGAAACATTTACCAGGTCAGGGGTGAAGTTTTCAGGGGGTAAGGGAGGGTAAGGGAGGGAAAGGGAGGGTAAGGAATGTCTGTGGGTTGTTCTGGCAATACCTTGCTACTTTCTACACGTATATACATTTCATGAATACATACATACATAGGCAGAACAACCACTGTGAAAAAAATAGTGAAATTTCAAGCGCTTTCGTGACCTCTCACATTATCAAGGAACAGTTCCTTGATAATGTGAGAAGTCACGAAATCGCTTGGAATTTCACTATTTTTTCACAGTGGTTGTTCTGCATATTGTGATATCACCTGTTTACTGTGATCCTATTGCATCATACATACGTATGTAAGTACACACATGCGCACTACTTCGTTATAGAGGTGGAACGATCTAGAGACAGAAGTGGTAAAGACAGGACGTTTCAGTAGGTTTTAGAACTGATATGAGAGGACCCACGCAGCCAGGAATGAACCCAAAAGCTGCCATCAGAAAGAAGGGTTCAGGAGCTGTGACTCGAACCTTGCAATCACATAGTAGCAAGTATAGCTGAGTACACACACATATACACTCACAAACGAACACACACACACACACACACACACACACACACACACACACACACACACACACACACACACACACACACACCAGGCAGGACTTCAAAGAGACCTGGACAGACTGGACACCTGGTCCAGCAAAGGGCTTCTCGAATTTAATCCTGCCAAATGCAAAGTCATGAAGATAGGGGAAGGGCACAGAAGACCACAGACAGAGTATAGGCTAGGTGGCCAAAGACTGCAAACCTCACTCAAGGATAAAGATCTTGGGGTGAGTATAACACCGAGCATGTCTCCGGAAGCACACATCAATCAGATAACTGCTGCAGCATATGGGCGCCTGGCAAACCTGAGAACAGCATTCCGATACCTTAGTAAGGAATCATTCAAGACACTGTACACCGTGTATGTCAGGCCCATACTGGAGTATGCAGCACCTGTTTGGAACCCGCACTTGATAAAGCACGTCAAGAAACTAGAGAAAGTACAAAGGTTTGCGACAAGGTTAGTTCCAGAGCTAAGGGGAATGTCCTATGAAGAAAGATTAAGGGAAATCGGCCTGACGACACTGGAGGACAGGAGGGTCAGGGGAGACATGATAACGACATATAAAATATTGCGTGGAATAGACAAGGTGGACAAAGACAGGATGTTCCAGGGAGAGGACACAGAAACAAGAGGCCACAATTGGAAGTTGAAGACACAAATGAGTCAGAGAGATAGTAGGAAGTATTTCTTCAGTCATAGAGTTGTAAGGCAGTGGAATAGCCTAGAAAATGACGTAGTGGAGGCAGGAACCATACACAGTTTTAAGACGAGGTTTGATAAAGCTCATGGAGCGGGGAGAGAGAGGGCCTAGTAGCAACCGGTGAAGAGGCGGGGCCAGGAGCTAGGACTCGACCCCTGCAACCACAAATAGGTGAGTACAAATAGGTGAGTACACACTCACACACACACACACACACACAGATACACACACACAATATGATTCAATACTGAAAGACCATCGTGACATTTCAGCTCAGGGCTTTCATACAAGCTCTCCAAGTTGAACTGAGTGTCGAACAGGTTAACAGCAGAATGATTGAATTCCAGCTGCTAAAATTAGGCCCTAGATGGAACGAACTCAGAATGGGGCTGGTAATGACTTCGATTTAGTTCTCTGCAGTAAAGCAAACTCTATGTATTTAGGGCTTTATAGAAAAACTAAAATAACAATATTAATAAATATTATGTATTTTGGATTATTCTTTATTAAGGAATTCCGAGGAAAAATTTCAATTAAGTTTCCCTAGACTTCACTAAGTTGTAAAATTATCTTATAATTATAACACTTGTGTAACACTTAGACATTATTATTGACGTTAATAAAGGTATATATGCTTAAAAAATCGCCAACAGGAGAAATTATTTACAAACATTACTTGTCAGTCCACAGCAGGACTCGAACCTGCAACTCTGCATCAGATTACACAGTACTCCATCCACACAAACAGACTTCGAATACATATGTGGTGCACAAGTATCATCGTCACTAACTTGTCGGTATTGTATACCATTACCATCAATTATATCTATCACCAGTTTCAAGAAAAAAATTAAGTTCTTCTTATGAAGAAAGATTGAAGACTCTTAAGTTACATTCACTTGTTAGACGAAGAATGAGGGGAGACCTGATCGAAGTGTATAAGTGGAAGATAGGTATTAATAAAGGGGATATTAACAAGGTCTTGAGGATATCTCTCCAAGAGAGAACCCGCAGTAATGGATTTAAATTAGATAAGTTTAGATTTAGAAAGGACATAGGAAAGTATTGGTTTGGAAATAGGGTAGTAGATGAGTGGAACAGTCTACCTAGTTGGGTTATTGAGGCTGGGACTTTGTGTAGTTTCAAATTTAGGTTGGATAAATACATGAGTGTGATGGGTTGGATTTGAGTGGGACTTGCACATCAGAGCTTATTTCTTGGGTAGCATTGAAAATTGGGTAGGTCAAATGTTTGTTAGTGGGATGAATTGTAAAGGACCTGCCTAGTATGGGCCAACAGGCCTGCTGCAGTGTTCCTCCTTTCTTATGTTCTTATGTAACGCTCAAAATACCACATTAAAAATAAAATTGAATAACATGTACTTAAGACAACGAACAGAATGGTTTTCATTCGCTAAATGGCTTCGGAAAATTAGTATAGAGAACGCCTTTAGTCTTGGAAATAATATACACCAATTTTGCTGGTTATTAAATTACAGTCTGCCGTTCCTATATTAAATTAATTGAGCAGTAAAACTAGTGAAATGGGTCAAGTAATATAGCGACAGCAATTTAGCGAATCAATTGGCAAAGTGAATGACTTGAAACTAATATCTCAGTAGTTATTCATCTGACGCGATGTATATATATTCATATATATATATATATATATATATATATATATATATATATATATATATATATATATATATATATATATATATATATATATATATATATATATATATATATATATATATATATATATATATATATATATATATATATATATATATATATATATATATATATATATATATATATATATATATATATATAATATATATATATATATATATATATATATATATATATATATATATATATTATATATATATATATATATATATATACATATATATATATATACATATATATATATATATATATATATATATATATATATAGATATATATATATATATATATATATATATATATATAGATATATATATATATATGTATATATAATATATATATATATGTATATATATATATATATATATATATATATATATATATATATATATATATATATATATATATATATATATATATGTATATATATATATATATATATAAATATATATATATATATATATATAGTATATAATATATATATATATATTATATATATATATATATATATTATATATATATATATATATATATATATATATATATATATAGACAGTGGTCTCCCGCTTTTCGTAGTTCCCGGCAATCGTAAAATTCGCCAATCCTAGGGGTATTTTCGTATAAACATGGACTCGCTTTTCATAGGTTGACTCGCGAGTCGTAGTTCGTCCGGGACGCGTACCCACGGTGTGAGCCAGGGCGGCAGCCAGTCTGGCATTGTTTACCAGTGAGCAAAGGTCCCCTCACGTGCTTCAGCGAAATATTTCATAATATTCCATTTATTTTAGTGCCTGCAAGTACTACATAAGCTACCATGGCTCCAAAGAAAGCTCCTAGTGCCAAGCCTGTGGTAAAGAAGGTGAGAAATGCGATTGAATTTAAGAAAACCATCATTGAACAATATGAAAGTGGTACAAGTGTGGCCGAACTGTCCAGGATGTATAAGAAACCCTACACAATCTTATGTTCCATAGTGGCCAAGAAAAATGAAATAAAGGATGCTGTTGTTGCAAAGGGAGTAACTATGCTGACAAAAATGAGATCACCAGTACTGGAAGAGGTTGAGAAGTTATTATTGGTGTAGATAAATGAGAAACAATTAGCAGGAGATACTCTTATAACTTCGTTTATTTGTGAAAAGGCTAGGCAGTTGCATGAAGAATTGGTAAAGAAATTGCCTGCAAATAGTGGTGAAGTGAGTGAATTTAAGGCCAGCAAAGGCTGGTTTGAGAGATTTAAGAACCGTACTGGCATACAGAGTGTGGTAAGGCATGGTGAGGCTGCCAGTTCGGACCACAAGGCGGCTGAAAAATATGTGCATGAATTCCAGGAGTACATAGAGGCTGAAGGACTGAAACCTGAACAAGTGTTCAATTGTGACGAAACAGGCCTCATTTGGAAGAAAATGCCAAAGAGGACCTTCATTACACAAGAGGAAAAGGCAATGCCAGGACACAAGCCTATGAAAGACAGGCTGACGCTAATGTTCTGTGCTAATGCTAGTGGGGATTTCAAAGTGAAGCCATTACTAGTGTCCCATTCTGAAAATCCCAGAGTGTTCAGGAAAAACAATGTTATGAAGAGTAAATTGTGTGTGTTTTGGAAATCTAATAGTAAGGCATGGGTCACGAGGGAAATTTTCGTCGAGTGGTTCAAAGAAGTGTTTGGCTCTAGTGTGAAGGAGTATCTCTTGGAAAAGAAATTGGATCTCAAGTGCCTGCTAGTAATGGACAATGCACCTGCTCATCCTCCAAACTTGGATGACCTAATTTTCGAGGAGTTTGGGTTCATCACAGTAAAGTTCTTGCCCCCGAATACCACTCCTCTCCTCCAACCCATGGACCAGCAGGTTATTGCAAACTTTAAAAAAACTCTACACAAAAGCAATGTTTCACAGGTGCTTGACTGTGACCACAGACACTCACTTGACCCTAAGGGAATTTTGGAGAGAACACTTCAGCATCCTCCACTGCATAACCCTTATAGGTATGGCTTGGGAGGGAATGACTACCAGGACTTTGAACTCTGCATGGAGAAAATTGTGGCCAGATTGTGTCGACAAGAGGGATTTTGAAGAATTTGGGACTGACCCTAATGAGCCTATGTCTGTTGTAAAATCAATTGTGACACTGGGGAGTTCCATGGGGTTGGATGTGAGTTTGGAGGATGTGGAAGAATTGGTGGAAGACCACAATGAAGAGCTCACCACTGAGGAGCTGCAAGAGCTTCAGCAGGAAGAGCAACACATCGCAGCTCAGAATCTTGCTGCAGAGGAGGAGGAAGAGAGATGGAAGAAGGTGTCTTCTTCAGAAATTAAAGAGATTTTTACTATGTGGAGTAAGATGGAAAGCTTTATGGAGAAACATCACCCTAACAAGGTTGTTGCAAGCCAGGTTGGCAACATGTACAGTGACAGTCTTGGGCCATTTTAGGGAAGTGTTAAAGAGGCGCCAGAAACATAGCTCTCTCCACAGTTATTTTGTGAGACAGGACTCCAGTGACTCTCAAGGTGGTCCTAGTGGCATTAAGAAACAGAGAAGAGAAGCAACCCCAGAAAAGCAAATGGTACCTGAGATGTTGATGGAAAGGGATTCCCCTTCCAAACTATAAACAATCCACTCTCCTCCTCAAGTCTCCCATACACTAAGAAGAATCTCCAATAAAGGTAAGTGTTATGCTGTTAATGTTTCATTCATTATTTCCCATTATATTGTTTATGTACTACATGCATATTTCATGTTAAAAAATTTTTTGTTTTAATACTTCTGGGTGTCAGGAACAGATTAATTGTATATATATATATATATATATATATATATATATATATATATATATATATATATATATATATATATATATATATATATATATATATATATATATATATATATATATATATATATATATATATATATATAAATATATATAGTTAAAGAAAGAGATTAAACAGTGCGTCAAACAGAAACAGGAAAGAGACTTGAACAAACTTTACAAAGACACAAACATAGTGTTATAAATAATAGTATAACTTGTATAGGATAAAAACTGGGTATCGACCACTCACTAAAAACTCACCTTCTTCCTTCGGGAAGTTACAGAGCATTGATGTCTCTCATCTGATTTGTTTTGCATCTCTCATTACACTGATGATATTCAGTATGGACAGATTAATGAATAAGATACATGAGCAACACCTGCCTCTCATTATGATAGTTTCATAATAATGATTCCCAGATGAGGAACATGTGTCTTATCACTCATTTCCCTGTCGTTTCCAACCGGCGATCAATGGGAACGATACGTAATATTACCTGAAAGATTCCATATTGAATAGTCGTACTCATATTTTTATTTTGATGATGGTAGAGAGGAGTGGGTTGGGGTTATGTAGGTGAGATGGGCTGGGGTTATGTAGGTGGGATGGGCTGGGGTTATGTAGGTGGGATGGGCTGGGGTTATGTAGGTGGGATGGGCTGGGGTTATGTAGGTGGGATGGGCTGGGGTTATGTAGGTGGGATGGGCTGGGGTTATGTAGGTGGGATGGGTTGGGGTTATGTAGGTGAGATGGGCTGGGGTTATGTAGGTGGGATGGGCTGGGGTTATGTAGGTGGGATGGGCTGGGGTTATGTAGGTGGGATGGGCTGGGGTTATGTAGGTGGGATGGGCTGGGGTTATGTAGGTGGGATGGGCTGGGGTTATGTAGGTGGGATGGGCTGGGGTTATGTAGGTGGGATGGGCTGGGGTTATGTAGGTGGGATGGGCTGGGGTTATGTAGGTGGGATGGGCTGTGGTGGTGTGAGGTGGGGTTGTGATGGGTGGGTGACATGGGGTACGTCGGGGTGGGGATAATTGCAAAACAAGCTGTATTTAAAAAAAGAAACTTTAAACGGGAAGGAACTTAAATGAGCTTTATCACCCACAGTGGGGCTTTATTACCCACAGTGGGGTTTTTTTAATTACTCAGAGTAGAGCTTTATTAAATTTCTGATGAAGTCTTGCAGGTATGAAGAATCAAGATTCATGCATGAGTTAGTGCACTGTAATTCGTGAAGCCCTAAACCCCTGTGGGTGATGCAGCACAAGTAGTGACGGATGCTCGATCCTCCGTCCGCTATACACGTAGCGTTATTAACAGTGTAACCCAAGAAAGGCAAACACTGTCGTTAGTTTCCCTTCAATATTCTCCCTACATTAGCCAACTTTCTCTTTGGTATCTTATTTCCGTTAGCGTAACGAAGATAGCAATTGCTCTCCCCGCCTAGGATCGAACCCGGGTCCTTTCGATTGGTCGGCTATCGCGGCTTAATGCCTATACACCACTTGAGGGCCATTAAGGATACAGGTAAGTTATTCACCACCAATCAAGAATCCCTTAATCCCTTATACAAAAATTAAAGCAATCTCTAAGCATATATATATACTGAGAGACACACGCCTCAGAGCGTATATATCCTTGACCTCTTGCAAGCTTAGCTAAGTAAACAGAGAGAGAGAGGACACACTCGTGTGGACTGCACCTTGAAAGCTGCATCATTATCAAGAACGACAGAGAGAAGCACAGTGGCCGGAACTGTGTTTATACTCGTCAGTGTAGCATGACAGTGTAACACGACAATGTTCCATGACCCTGTGTGTAGCGCTATCTCCGCTACCGTTAGCCTTCTCGTCAGGGGAAAAAAATCCATAACACCGCTGTCTGTTACATGGTAGTTCAAGCCGAAGCTCTCTGCTGAGAAGAACTATATGCTTCTTTCTAGATTAAGAAGGATAATGTATTATCTAGGTGTATGTGCCAAGGACAGAAAACACGCTGATGTAAGTGTGATAGCTGCTAGTTTTGTTCCACGGGTTTCACAAGAAGCAATCACAGGCCTGCACTGTCTACACGATGATGTCTACTAACACTGATACAAATGTGGCAGCTCTTAGTTCTGTGACGGACCACTGCATCAGCAGCCTTTTAGTTCCTGCCGTTTGCCTCATTGGTTATCGCTTCTCGACTCACTGGCTGCATTCACCGTTATTCTCACCAACATGCTGGTAAATACACACGAGGTAAAAAAGTGGCTTGACCAGCAACAAAAACATAGTGATATAAAAACAGTCAGGTGGAACACTGCATCATTCAGAAAACGAGATGCTGACCTCCATCACAAGGCTGTGACTGAGGACATTGACAACATTTCAGGAATGTTCAACACTTGCCCTCAAATCGTCACGTAAAGTATCAAGTTGCAAGTGTTTTAACACGTGAATACCCAACACTTATTTTGACATTTGTTAAAGGAATTAATTTACTCAGTGAACTAAACTTTCTGCATCTACTAATATTTTCTAAAATACAAAACATCCCAATTTTATTTAGATTGAACCTACTGTATAAATTCATATTTTAAATAATAGACAAAAATAAATAACCTTTCACCATATATGTGTGTGTGATGAATGATTTGAAAAACCGACCAGATGAAGATTGAGACACTTATACAACATATTGGAATATTTATTCAGGAAACGTTTCACCACACCACAGTGTGGCGAAACGTTTCCTGAATAAAGATTCCAATATGTTGTATAAGTGTCTCAATCTTCAACTTACCATATATACCAGTGATATGTTTGTTTACCTCCTAGATATACCTGACAACCTCAAGGGCTCTAATATGAACTCTCGCAGTCCTGCCTGAAGCCAAACATTTTTTGTTGATTGCTTACTTAACTAGGCTGCTGCTGTTAGCGACCCGCTGGTCACTACACAAATAGGAACATATATGAGAAACTAGAACACTTTAAGTGCTGAAATTATTTTCCCTCTCGCTTGGTACAAGGCAGAAACGAATGACTGAGCTTACAGAAAATGATTGGGCAAAATCGATTAGTTGACCAAACCTGTGAAATCATCTAAGTAAAGTCTGATAAGGTAATATTAGAAACCTTGGAAAAGTAAGACAAGGTCCTCACCCAAACTCACTGAATAGTAAATGTCTTAATTGCCAATGGGCTGAGTTAATAGCCACAATATGTTACACCCTTACCACTATGAATACGGGTGGGGATATTACAGCTCGGAGAATCATTTGAAATGTGACGTCTGTGCACTTCTGGCATGACAGCTATTGAATGAATGATGGTAAATGTGTTTCCTTCTTCTTCTACTTCGGCCCATCCAGAATCAGTGAGAGATGACCGGTGAATTAAAAATTTATTCGAAGGTGAATTTCCATGGAAAATTCAAAAGTTCTCATCAACTCATTAAAGGAAATAAGATGATTCTGAGGGTCTTACTGGCTCATACACTCACGTCTATTGATGTGTAAGAAACATTTCGAAATGTTTCGCCTATTCATCAGGCTTTTTCGGTTGAATACAGGCGTTCATAACATTGGAGACAATAGAAGTAGTAGGAAGGTAATGGAAATATAAACACTTAAGCAGTATAATGCGATCCTTTATTGACAACGTTTCGCCCACACAGTGTGCTTTATCAAGTCACAAAATGGTATTTTACACCATTTATTTGGAAAGGTAATTTTGAGGTGATTCATATCTCAGCCTTCATATGATTCACATCAATTTTTGACAACACATCCTTTTATTACCTCAAGCACCGACCCGGACACTAGATTTAATGTAAACTCTGAGTGTTTTTTGTTTTAATCACGTGGGTCAACACTAGGACATATTAGAAAACATTTCGATTTTGGGGTCTTTAGGAAAATTGTCAGAGTACTTTAAGTTTCTTAATAAATATCGTAGTGTTTACTCTCGCTTATCAGTTACCCAATAAAGTTGTGAATGCACCGGGAAATACACACTGAGGGATACACACCTCGGAGTATATAAATACTGTCTTGCTGTATTGCGTAAGGATATTTTGTAGTCTCATTTCCTGAGCGTGTGTATTGGACATAGTATATTCCCAAGGCTCCCTTGACGTTACTCTTCAATATTAAAAATGTTGAGTTTTGTTGTTTCGCATCATGACTGAAGTCACACATTGGACAAGAAACAGTGTCTCTCTCTGAATGAAACAATGTATATTAGACGACACGTATAAAGTGAAAAACAGCTTTTCTTGAGACAAAATTCGGTCTGCATAGAGCTTTATCAATTCATGACTTGATCAAGCTTCACACGGAGCATAATGATATTCCAATACCTGCAACTTATATTTGTTTTCTTCAGTGTTTCATGTTCCTTATCTCCCGTCTCGTCTCTAAGTTTTCTGGTGAGTTTATTCAGATTTCCTCCCATTTCCCTTACATTCAATCTCTTGGGGCATTGTTTGTAGCAGATTATATACACATATTTGTCCTGGTTGTCAGTGGAGGTCCTTCGAGTACAGGAAAATACATTCATAGTAGTGAAGGACTCTTTACTCAAGGAATTTGAACTATCCTTTCCTTCCTCGGATCAAAATTTTAATAATGTTTTTATACTTTTTTTCAAAACATGGTATTAAACTACATTTTATTAAAGTCGCAGATATGGGAGTGTGGACCATAAAATTGATTTTCTCTCTCAAAAAAATGCTTTTCTGCAATGATTCACTAAGCGTAATATAAATATTGCAAAATATATATATATATATATATATATATATATATATATATATATATATATATATATATATATATATATATATATATATATATAACTTTTATATATCTTTATATACAAATTTTGGATGACACACACGATGTGCTCTCAATACCATAAAGGACATTACTGAATTTTTCTCTTGTCTGTCATGACATAAGAAAAATATTGACGTGATCATGTGTACATATATATATATGTGTGTGTGTGTGTGTGTGTGTGTGTGTATGCAAGGAATTCTCAAGCGCAGGCGAAATATATACAAGCACTGATCTCTGGCTGAAGGAGACTCGAACCTACGAACCTTGGAACAAGGTACGCAGCTATACCAAACTCACCACACTGGATCAATACCTTGGAGTCCAGCTTGCGCTAGACTTTGATCCAAGGCAGCCAGCTTTCAGGGAGAAGGCTTACAGCTTTTCATCTCATCCCCTGCATGCATCAGCCTTACTAGAGATATTAACAATGCAAGGAATTCGCAAGAACAGGAAAAAATATACACAAACACGGATCTCTGGTTTAAGTAGACTCGAACCTACGAACCTTGGAACAAAGTACCCAGTGCTTTAATATCTCTGGTAAGGCTGATGCATGCAGGGGATGAGATGAAAAGCTGTAAGCCTTCTCCCTGAAAGCTGCCTGCCTGGGATCAAAGTCTAGCGCAAGCTGGACTCCAAGGTATTGTCAAGTGTGGGTAGATTGGTAAAACACTGCGTACCTTGTTCCAAGGTTCGTAGGTTCGAGCGTCCTTCAGCCAGAGATCAGTGTTTGTATATATATATATATATATATATATATATATATATATATATATATATATATATATATATATATATATATATATATATGTGTGTGTGTGTGTGTGTGTGTGTGTGTGTGTGTGTGTGTGTGTGTGTGTGTGTGTGTGTGTGTGTGTGTGTGTGTGTGTGTGTGTGTGTACTCACCTAGTTGAGGTTGCGGGGGTCGAGTCCGAGCTCCTGGCCCCGCCTCTTCACTGATCGCTACTAGGTCACTCTCTCTGAACCGTGAGCTTTATCATACCTCTGCTTAATGCTATGTATGGATCCTGCCTCCACTACATCGCTTCCCAAACTATTCCACTTACTGACTACTCTGTGGCTGAAGAAATACTTCCTAACATCCCTGTGATTCATCTGTGTCTTCAACTTCCAACTGTGTCCCCTTGTTACTGTGTCCAATCTCTGGAACATCCTGTCTTTGTCCACCTTGTCAATTCCTCTCAGTATTTTGAATGTCGTTATCATGTCCCCCCTATCTCTCCTGTCCTCCAGTGTCGTCAGGTTGATTTCCCTTAACCTCTCCTCGTAGGACATACCTCTTAGCTCTGGGACTAGTCTTGTTGCAAACCTTTGCACTTTCTCTAGTTTATTTACGTGCTTGGCTAGTTGTGGGCCTAACGTACACGGTGTATATGGTCCTGAACGATTCCTTATTAAGATGTCGGAATGCTGTTGAGGTTTTGTAGGCGCCCATATGCTGCAGCAGTTATTTGGTTGATGTGCTCTTCATGAGATGTGCCTGGTGTTATAATCACCCCAAGATCTTTTTCCTTGAGTGAGGTTCGTAGTCTATGGCCCCCTAGACTGTACTCCGTCTGCGATCTTCTTTGCCCTTCCCCAATCTTCATGACTTTGCACTTGGTGGGATTGAACTCCAGGAGCCAATTGCTGGACCAGGTCTGCAGCCTGTCCAGATCCCTTTGTTGTTCTGCCTGGTCTTCGATCCAGTGAATTCTTCTCATCAACTTCACGTCATCTGCAAACAGGGACACCTCAGAGTCTATTCCTTTCGTCATGTCGTTCACAAATACCAGTCCTAGGACTGACCCCTGTGGGACCCCGCTGGTCACAGGTGTCCACTCTGACACCTCGCCACGTACCATGACTCGCTGCTGTCTTCCTGACAAGTATTCCCTGATCCATTGTAGTGCCTTCCCTGTTATCCCTGCTTGGTCCTCCAGTTTTTGCACCAATCTCTTGTGTGGAACTGTGTCAAACGCCTTCTTGCAGTCCAAGAATATGCAATCCACCCACCCCTCTCTCTCTTGTCTTACTGCTGTCACCATGTCATAGAACTCCAGTAGGTTTGTGACACAGGATTTCCCGTCCCTGAAACCATGTTGGCTGCTGTTGATGAGATCATTGCTCTTTGCTGATGACACTGTGCTCTTGGGAGATTCTGAAGAGAAGTTGCAGAGATTGGTGGATGAATTTGGCAGGTTGTGCAAAAGAAGAAAATTAAATGTGAATACAGGAAAGAGTAAGGTTATGAGGATAACAAAAAGATTAGATGATGAAACATTGGATATCAGATTGGAGGGAGAGAGTATGGAGGAGGTGAATGTATTCAGATATTTGGGAGTGGACGTGTCAGCGGATGGGTCTATGAAAGATGAGGTGAATCAGAGAATTGATGAGGGGAAAAGGGTGAGCGGTGCACTTAGGAGTCTGTGGAGACAAAGAACTTTGTCCTTGGAGGTAAAGAGGGGAATGTATGAGAGTATAGTTTTACCAACGCTCTTATATGGGTGTGAAGCGTGGGTGATGAATGTTGCTGCGAGGAGAAGGCTGGAGGCAGTGGAGATGTCATGTCTGAGGGCAATGTGTGGTGTGAATATAATGCAGAGAATTCGTAGTTTGGAAGTTAGGAGGAGGTGCAAGATTACCAAAACTGTTGTCCAGAGGGCTGAGGAAGGGTTGTTGAGGTGGTTCGGACATGTAGAGAGAATGGAGCGAAACAGAGTGACTTCAAGAGTGTATCAGTCTGTAGTGGAAAGAAGGTGGGGTAGGGGTTGGCCTAGGAAAGGTTGTAGGGAGGGGGTAAAGGAGGTTTTGTGTGCTAGGGGCTTGGACTTCCAGCAGGCATGCGTGAGCGTGTTTGATAGGAGTGAATGGAGACAAATGTTTTTTAATACTTGACGTGCTGTTGGAGTGTGAGCAAAGTAAAATTTATGAAGGGGTTCAGGGAAACCGGCAGGCCGGACTTGAGTCCTGGAGATGGGAAGTACAGTGCCTGCACTCTGAAGGAGGGGTGTTAATACTGCAGTTTAAAAACTGTAGTGTAAAGCACCCTTCTGGCAAGACAGTGATGGAGTGAATAATGGTGAAAGTTTTTCTTTTTCGGGCCAACCTGCCTTGGTGGGAATCGGCCAGTGTGATAATAATAATAAAAAAAAATTATATAAACCAAAGGAAATATTCATATTATTGTCAAAACTGCTTTTTATGAAACAAGATTCAATTATATTCCTGTCGACCATGGACTTACTTGATACTACTTTCTCAACTTTTTGAAAATCAATTGGATGGTTAAAATCTCTCACATGAATAAATAGAGCATTGGAATCTTGTCCACTTCTAATGCTATATTTATGTTGTTTTAATCTTAGAGATTTTTACCAGTTTGACCGTAATAAACTTTATCGCAAATTTTACAAGGAATCTTATAGACACATCCATCAGCATTTTGGGGGGAATTCATTATCAAAAGTTTTTTACTGTATCAAGATTTTTAAATACAACTTTGATATTAAAAGTCTTAAGAAGAGAAGGCATATCAACCAAGTTTTCATGGTAAGGGAGAACCAACATATTTTTAGTTGAATAAGGCTGGTTGTCCCTTTTTGGATTGTAAAAAGTATTTCTAGCAATTTTAACAGATTTATCAATTACGTTTCTTGGGTATTTCAAATCATTACCTATTTCATAAATTTTGGATATTTCCTCATCTATTAACTCTGGACTACAAATACGTAAAGCTCTCAAAAACATTGATGAGAAAACAGACAGTTTATAGCTAACAAAAAAGGCACAATACCGTGACTGGAACGATACACCCGTGACTTAACCTAAATCCTCATTTTTTCTTTTTCTTTTTCTTCTTCTTCCTCTTCCCCTTTCCTCTTTCCTTTTCTCCTCTGGGTTTTCTTTCTCTCTCCTGTCTCGTGTTTCTGTTCCTTCTTCATTTATTTCACCACTTCCCCTTTCACGCACCTCTGTGCGCTTGCTCTACCTCTGTGGGCATCTAGCTCTCTTGCAGTGCTCCCCTTCCTTTGTATTTGACTGGCTCGTCCTCCCTTTCCCCACTTCTACCACTACCACTACTACTACCTCTTCTTCTTCTACTACTACTACAACTACTGATGAAATTAAGACACATGTGCGGCGTCTGGTTGTCTTTGTTGTGAACGTCTACGATGGGGATGCCCGGGTGTTGTGCATGTGTCTTAATTTCATCTTGTCGGTATTATATACAATTCTTGTACTACCACTACTACTACTACCACCACCTCTTCCTGCCTATATATAGTCGTCCTGCTCCACCTCTGGTTAGTGTGACTTTGTCAATGGTCCAAGTTGGACCGAAACGTCGTCGTAAGCTTCTCTCTTTTATGTGCGGGTTATTTGTGTACAGACAGTTTAACTCTATCTTGATGTGAAGAATAATAGTGGACATAGGAACAGTTATTTGTAGGTTTTCTGTAAATTTTAAATTTGAATTCATTATTACCCTTAATAATTAAAACATCTAGAAAAGGCAATGAGTTAGTTTCTTCAAACTCAACAGTAAAGTTTATAGAATGGGCTAAGCTATTTAATTTGCCAAGGAAATTGTGTATATCTAAATTTTTGGGCATAAGACACAAAATATCATCCAGATATCTGAGCCATTTAGCTAGAAATACTTTTTACAATCCAAAATGGGACAACCAGCCTTATTCAGCTAAAAATATGTTGGTTCTCCCTTCTCCCTCCTGACTGCACTGAATGTGTGTGATATATGTAATCTGTACTGCTGGTGTGTGATACATATACTATGTACTGCTTTATGTGCGTGTGTGTGAGACACGTGTACTTTGTACTTCCTGATGTGTGTGGCTCATGTACTCTATACTGCGTGATGTGTGTGAGTGTGTGTTTTTGACACATATGCTCTGTACTCCCTGGTGTATGTTTGTGTGTGTGTGTGTGTGACACATGTACTTTATGTGCTAAGAACACCGATATTCAACCACTTTGAGTTAGGAAAAAATGATGACAGCAGCAATGTATTCTACATTGCCTGATATGTGTGACATAATCACTTTCTACTGCCTCGCGAGTGTGTGACATGTGCACTTTGCACTCACTGAAATGACTAACAAGGTCAATAGAAACTCTAATGAAAGTGTGTCTGTTGCACCTCTGTTTCCGTCTGTCACCTTTTTTTTACAATGAATCCCTCAAGTTTAGCAGGTATATCATAATGATTCCCTGTGATCCCCTTACACATAAATTCTGGTAGATCTGTTAGCCAGTCTCCTCTTAGTTATAATTAAAAAACACGTAGGATCTGTATACCTAGTTTGGGTAATTATTAAGCAACATCTATTAAATACCTCATACATTCAGATTGCAGTCTCCTTGACTTGTTAAAGGAGAAACTTTACATATTTTAGCTCAACTTACATTCATTAAAAATATTTCTACTTTCCTAAGCAGGTTCCAAGTGCAACAAAACTTTTCATTATATATTATAAATTATTCATTATAAATTATTTATTATGCTTTTTAAGCAGTCTACATTGCACAATAATCGGCACGCCCTTTAAATTATGCAGTGCTCGTAACAATATATATTTTATTTATCGCTATATACTTCAGATCATTCATGTGATGATTGCATAAAATCAATATTGCAATTTATCCAAGCACATGTAGCCTGTCATTTCTTAAACTGAAAAACAGTATTGACTTACTCACTGAGTAATTATTGACTTGAAAATGCATGACAACATTGAGTCAGTCATTATTTCCTGTAGAAGAAATCTTACAGTTTTCATTATGAAAGTCTTTTATCATTTGTCCAAATGATCCTTATTACAGATGTTTGATGCACTGTATATTGACTGGTCTATATACCAGGAAAATGGGTCGTTTTCATAATAAGTATAATATGAAACCGTGAGGCGTTCTTTTTTAATGTGTAAATCACTCAATCTGAGTGGCTCATTTAATGCGTCCTCAGACCATCGATCACAATAAAGATAAGTTACTTTATTGTGCACACAGCATTCTGCTGATGCACACACTTGAGTGTGTGCCTTGACATTTTAAGTAAACCTTGAGCGCGTAGGAAGTATCTAAGAAGTATCTACCTCTCTCTTCATACCGTGTGTGTGTCTCTGACACATGTCACTGACACATGTACTGGCAGTATGTCTCTCCGTACTGTGTTTGTAAGAAGTGGCTAAGCAGCATCCTGGATGTGTCTCCGTGTTCCTACTTGCCGTGACCTCATACCCGGCTCAGTGGAAACTCTCTCTTACTACAAAATAACGTAAAACATTTTCCTTCCTGAGTGAAGCAGTTCATGTACCAATCAGAAACGATGGAATTATAATATACCATATTTCAAATACAGCAACAACTAATACTACTAAAATTACTACTACTACTACAATTACTACTACTACTACAATTACTACTACTACTACAATTACTACTACTACTACAATTACTACTACTACTACTCCTACTGCTACTACAATAATAACAATAACAATATAGTCATAGCAATCACAAAGTTACAAATATAATTACAACAACCATATTTATACATTCAGTGTCCACTTTATTAGTTACACCCTTCTAGTACTGGGTAGGCTTCTATTTGCCCCCAGAACAGCCTGAACTTTTTGTGGTACAGATTCGAGAAGGTGCTGGAAACATTCCTTAGAGATTCTGGCCTATGTTGACATGTAAGCATCACGCAGTTGCTGCAGATTTGTCGGCAGTACATTCATCTTGCGAATCTCTCATTACACCAGAGGTTCATGCAAAGTCCTGACCGGACTATTTACAAGTCGCAGCAGAAATCGCAATTCGTCACACCAGGAGATGTTTTCTCACTTTTCAACTGTCTAGTTTTGGAGAGCCTGTGTCCACTACAGCTTCAATTTATATATATATATATATATATATATATATATATATATATATATATATATATATATATATATATATATATATATATGAAATTAGCTTCATTTACTTTGACTCACCTCGCACTTCCAGTGACTCAAAAGAGAGAATTACTCTAAACTTTTTCCAGTGAAGAAATTAATCTGGCGAGGTTAGCCCAGTTATATTATGAAGGCTGAGACTCGACACTAATCTTTAAGATGCTCTTTAAAAGGCTGGTTCGTTATCCTTCAGGGTAAGACTCAACCGTTATTCTGAAGTCTGAAACAGTATTATGGTTAAGAAATTATTCTGATGTCTGAAAGAGTATTATAAAGGTTAAGAAGTTTTTCAGGTGTCTGAAACAGTTTTAAGATCTTTAACTAGTTGCACTAGAGTTTCAGATAATATTAGACTAGAAAACTTAAAAAGTTATTTTATTGTCTGAGACAATATTGTTATGTGAATAACAGCACTGGGGAAATATTAAGTATTGCTTCAGTGATACAGTACTTTATTAGGGTCAGATGAACGTATTTGCCAGTAGAATTTAAAGTGTTATCAGTATTAGGTAAATGGTATTACTTTCAATAACTACATGTCTTTTAAATACTGTTAATGTGATGTTTATGCTTTTCAGGTTTTAAAACGACAGCAATTAATCAAAAAATTTTTGATGTGATAAGAACCTGAAATTTTTTTGTATGGTCAAGATAATATGCATTCAGATGTGTGTATCTCTTAGTGTATATACAACCGTAAATGTGTATATATGAGTGTATATGCACTGAAGGTTATTATTGAGCAACGGTATTCATGTTTACTTGAGTAGAAACACATAAATAATGATAATTTTTAATCAGACTTCCTCTGTAAACTGGATTTTAAGGAAAAAACTTTACAAAATCGTAATATTTCATAAGACATGAGACATCTTGCAATTAACCTCGGATATGAGATAAAAGAAAAGGATTTGAGGTAAATATCACATGAAACACACACACACACACACACACACACACACACACACACACACACACACACACACACACACACACACACACACACACACACACACACACACACACACACACACACACAATGTTGACCACACTGTTAAGTTGATTCAGGACCGAGAGATTACCCACTAACTTCCTGTTTTTTGTTTAAACTCAAATCATCCAGGATAAAAACAAATTTACCTTCAACTTACACTAGGAAACTTTCTCAAACAACATCCAAGAAAATTCAATATCTCATCAAATTTATTTTAAAAGATTATCATCGTGGTGGTGGAGAATCAGATTCTCCACCACCACGATGCTGTGAACACTAACTCCAAAGCTGAGGGACTGATTACCTCATCTTTTGTATACAGTTCTACTGTCTTCTAATTATGTCCTAGAATCTGTATTGATAAAGCCACTGGATGGTGAAACGTCTACAATAAAGATATCCAGATGTTGCACATGTGTCTTAACTTTCATATTGTCGGTATTTTATACCTTTCTTGCACAAGTTGCCAATATATGTTTATTTACCTCAGCTGTTTGTCCAGTAATATGATGGGATACTGTTATAGTGTCTGACTCATACTTACCAGACTGGAGTCTGCCTTCCTTGCTGGTTGTATGCTGTTGTATTCGTGGGGGAAAGATACAACGTGCAATCACTTAGGACACCTGGGACTTAGGTTACTCCAAGAGTACGTAACAGTATGCAATAATGAGTATATTTAATTGAATAAAAACCTAAGAAGTGAGGTTTGTATCATATTGATAGTACGTAATTACTGCAAGTTAATAAACTTAGCAGGGACTGACCACCTCCCTGCAAGGGTGACGGACTGAAGAAACCTGTTGTGCTGGTGTTGCAAGTGCGTCTTATTCAGTCGTAACATTCATCATGTGAAGTTAAGCAGTTTCTAGGTATCAGGTAACCTTGCATTATCAGTTGCTATAATAATTTTTGTAGTAGCTTTCGTATATTTGTTTGTGCAGAAATGAGAATCAGATTATTATTATTATAATCAAAAAGAAGCGCTAAGCTACAAGGGCTAAACAGCGAATGAAAATCAGAGCGTGTTAGGAATTCTGAATGAATGAGTTGAGCAGTAGCTATTACTTACACTGAATGATTTTTGGCTGAGTCAGAACTGTTGTGGAATCGGTACAAGTACCAAGTACATCAATACTGACATGTCCTAAGAACTGCACATATGTCTCTACCAAACAATTCTAAATTTGCAGTTTGCAAGGGCAGTGAAGAACAAAAACTCACTGGGAAAATTCACCAGAAATCCTCACTTAGCAGAGGAACCAGTTGACGACGTTTCGGCTCGTTCTGAACCATTGTCAACTCACAACTGAAACGCCGTTATAAGGATAATATCCTAAATGGGGAATTGCAGTGATGTGGTGTAAGGACGATAGTCTGGCCCTGGGTGTTAAGAACATAAGAACATAAGAACGAAGGAACACTGCAGCAGGCCTACTGGCCCATGCGAGGCAGGTCCAAGTCTCCTACCGGCTTAAGCCAATGCACCCAACCTAGTCAGGTCAGGTCACCTTGACTTAAGGGAGGAACACGGCAACCGACCTGTTAGCACAAGCTATCAGGTCTAACTCACACCCACCCACATCTACTCATGTATTTATCCAACCTATTTTTAAAGCTACACAACGTTCTGGCCTCTATAACGGTACTTGGGAGTTTGTTCCACTCATCCACAACTCTATTACCAAACCAGTACTTTCCTATATCCTTCCTGAATCTGAATTTTTCTAACTTAAAACCATTGCTGCGAGTCCTGTCTAGGCTAGATATTTTCAACACACTATTTACATCCCCTTTATTTATTCCTGTCTTCCATTTATACACCTCAATCATTTTTTTTTTTTTTTTTTTATTATCACACCGGCCGATTCCCACCAAGGCAGGGTGGCCCGAAAAAGAAAAACTTTCACCATCATTCACTCCATCACTGTCTTGCCAGAAGGGTGCTTTACACTACAGTTTTTAAACTGCAACATTAACACCCCTCCTTCAGAGTGCAGGCACTGTACTTCCCATCTCCAGAACTCAAGTCCGGCCTGCCGGTTTCCCTGAATCCCTTCATAAATGTTACTTTGCTCACACTCCAACAGCACGTCAAGTATTAAAAACCATTTGTCTCCATTCACTCCTATCAAACACGCTCACGCATGCCTGCTGGAAGTCCAAGCCCCTCGCACACAAAACCTCCTTTACCCCCTCCCTCCAACCCTTCCTAGGCCGACCCCTACCCCGCCTTCCTTCCACTACAGACTGATACACTCTTGAAGTCATTCTGTTTCGCTCCATTCTCTCTACATGTCCGAACCACCTCAACAACCCTTCCTCAGCCCTCTGGACAACAGTTTTGGTAATCCCGCACCTCCTCCTAACTTCCAAACTACGAATTCTCTGCATTATATTCACACCACACATTGCCCTCAGACATGACATCTCCACTGCCTCCAGCCTTCTCCTCGCTGCAACATTCATCACCCACGCTTCACACCCATATAAGAGCGTTGGTAAAACTATACTCTCATACATTCCCCTCTTTGCCTCCAAGGACAAAGTTCTTTGTCTCCACAGACTCCTAAGTGCACCACTCACTCTTTTTCCCTCATCAATTCTATGATTCACCTCATCTTTCATAGACCCATCCGCTGACACGTCCACTCCCAAATATCTGAATACGTTCACCTCCTCCATACTCTCTCCCTCCAATCTGATATTCAATCTTTCATCACCTAATCTTTTTGTTATCCTCATAACCTTACTCTTTCCTGTATTCACCTTTAATTTTCTTCTTTTGCACACCCTACCAAATTCATCCACCAATCTCTGCAACTTCTCTTCAGAATCTCCCAAGAGCACAGTGTCATCAGCAAAGAGCAGCTGTGACAACTCCCACTTTGTGTGTGATTCTTTATCTTTTAACTCCACGCCTCTTGCCAAGACCCTCGCATTTACTTCTCTTACAACCCCATCTATAAATATATTAAACAACCACGGTGACATCACACATCCTTGTCTAAGGCCTACTTTTACTGGGAAAAAATTTCCCTCTGTCCTACATACTCTAACTTGAGCCTCACTATCCTCGTAAAAACTCTTCACTGCTTTCAGTAACCTACCTCCTACACCATACACTTGCAACATCTGCCACATTGCCCCCCTATCCACCCTGTCATACGCCTTTTCCAAATCCATAAATGCCACAAAGACCTCTTTAGCCTTATCTAAATACTGTTCACTTATATGTTTCACTGTAAACACCTGGTCCACACACCCCCTACCTTTCCTAAAGCCTCCTTGTTCATCTGCTATCCTATTCTCCGTCTTACTCTTAATTCTTTCAATTATAACTCTACCATACACTTTACCAGGTACACTCAACAGACTTATCCCCCTATAATTTTTGCACTCTCTTTTATCCCCTTTGCCTTTATACAAAGGAACTATGCATGCTCTCTGCCAATCCCTAGGTACCTTACCCTCTTCCATACATTTATTAAATAATTGCACCAACCACTCCAAAACTATATCCCCACCTGCTTTTAACATTTCTATCTTTATCCCATCAATCCCGGCTGCCTTACCCCCTTTCATTTTACCTACTGCCTCACGAACTTCCCCCACACTCACAACTGGCTCTTCCTCACTCCTACAAGATGTTATTCCTCCTTGCCCTATACACGAAATCACAGCTTCCCTATCTTCATCAACATTTAACAATTCCTCAAAATATTCCTTCCATCTTCCCAATACCTCTAACTCTCCATTTAATAACTCTCCTCTCCTATTTTTAACTGACAAATCAATTTGTTCTCTAGGCTTTCTTAACTTGTTAATCTCACTCCAAAACTTTTTCTTATTTTCAACAAAATTTGTTGATAACATCTCACCCACTCTCTCATTTGCTCTCTTTTTACATTGCTTCACCACTCTCTTAACCTCTCTCTTTTTCTCCATATACTCTTCCCTCCTTGCATCACTTCTACTTTGTAAAAACTTCTCATATGCTAACTTTTTCTCCCTTACTACTCTCTTTACATCATCATTCCACCAATCGCTCCTCTTCCCTCCTGCACCCACTTTCCTGTAACCACAAACTTCTGCTGAACACTCTAACACTACATTTTTAAACCTACCCCATACCTCTTCGACCCCATTGCCTATGCTCTCATTAGCCCATCTATCCTCCAATAGCTGTTTATATCTTACCCTAACTGCCTCCTCTTTTAGTTTATAAACCTTCACCTCTCTCTTCCCTGATGCTTCTATTCTCCTTGTATCCCATCTACCTTTTACTCTCAGTGTAGCTACAACTAGAAAGTGATCTGATATATCTGTGGCCCCTCTATAAACATGTACATCCTGAAGTCTACTCAACAGTCTTTTATCTACCAATACATAATCCAACAAACTACTGTCATTTCGCCCTACATCATATCGTGTATACTTATTTATCCTCTTTTTCTTAAAATATGTATTACCTATAACTAAACCCCTTTCTATACAAAGTTCAATCAAAGGGCTCCCATTATCATTTACACCTGGCACCCCAAACTTACCTACCACACCCTCTCTAAAAGTTTCTCCTACTTTAGCATTCAAGTCCCCTACCACAATTACTCTCTCACTTGGTTCAAGGGCTCCTATACATTCACTTAACATCTCCCAAAATCTCTCTCTCTCCTCTCCTAATTCTGCGTCTTTCTAGAGAGTGAAGATTCAGGGCCCTTAGTCTATCCTCATAGGGAAGGTTTCTGATACATGGGATCAACTTTGTCATCCTCCTTTGTACATTTTCCAGAGCATTTATATCCATTCTGTAATATGGTGACCAAAACTGTGCAGCATAATCTAAATGAGGCCTAACCAAGGATGTATAGAGTTGAAGAACAACCTGAGGACTCCTATTATTTATGCTTCTTGATATAAAGCCAAGGATTCTATTAGCTTTATTGCGAACACTTATGCACTGTTGTCTTGGTTTCAGATTACTGCTAACCAGAACTCCTAAATCTTTTTCGCAATCCGTAATATTAAGATCTACATTATTTAGTTTATATGTGGCATGGCTATTGTCCTGTCCAACATTTAGAACTTTGCATTTGTCTATATTAAACTGCATCTGCCACCTCTCCGACCACTGCATCAGTCTACTCAAATCTTCCTGGAGTGCTCTAATGTCCTCGTCAGAATGAATTCGACGGCCTATTTTGGTGTCATCGGCAAACTTGCTGATGTCGCTCTTTATGCCCTCATCTATGTCGTTTATGTATATTGTGAACAGCAGGGGGCCCAACACTGACCCCTGTGGAACACCGCTCGTGACGCTTCCCCACTGATTTCTCCCCATTTATGCAAACTCTCTGCTGCCTATTTGTCAACCATGCCTCTATCCAGGAAAAAATTTCTCCTCCTATTCCATGTGCCTTAATTTTCCTCAATAGTCTCTGATGTGGGACCCTGTCAAAAGCCTTACTGAAGTCCATATACACAATATCATATTCATTACCATGATCTACCTCCTGAAATACCTTTGTGAAAAAAGTTAATAAATTCTTAAGGCAGGAACGCCCCTTTGTAAAACCATGCTGAGATTCGTTGATTAATTTATGCTTTTCAAGGTGGCTACGAACTGCCTCGGCAATTATTGATTCCATAAATTTTCCCACTATGGAGGTTAGGCTTATTGGTCTATAGTTTGAAGCTAAGGACCTCAAGTTCCTTAATTGTAAAGCGGATACCGTGATTTATTTAATCTGTGAGGAAAGATAAGACATTGTATCTTACATGCTTTTATTGGAATGAAAAGAAAATATATTTTGCATAACTAAATGTATGAGGCTAACTTTGGCAGTTCTTAAAAAGCTGACGAAGGTAACAAGGAGACAACATGTGCTACACTTCGACATAATTATTGCAAAAAATTTCGCTAGAGTAGTGTAAAAGAAAGGCGATTATAACACTAAAATATAATCACAAATTTTTGACAAAAGAAGACAGATGTGGAGGCGAAAAGTTTCGGGAATAAAGTTACCTAAGTATTACATATGTGGAAAGAACTAAAAGGCACAATACCGTGACTGGAACACTACATAAATAACCTGCACATAGGAGAGAGAGAAGTATATGACGATGTAGTCAACAGTTTCTCTCTGTGTGCTGGTTATATTGAGTATTGTTACACATGTCTTGTACTCAGTAACTTGTTCGGCATTGCAACCATTCAAAATATGAGGGAGAGTAAGGTTAGGTAGCGTGTTTTTCTCGCAGGATCCGCCCTCAACCCTTTCTTGTGCTGAAGAATCCACAGGGATTTACCGCTACACATATTAAATATATAAACAAATGAATCGATGTTAGTGAGTTGCTCTTGTCAACCTCTAACACCTCCTGGCGCTGCTCAACTGTGATAGCTCGAGTGGCGGCGCTCATACAGGAGAGTGGCTCTTCAGCCATAGTGAGCACCTCGCCGACGCTCGCAGATGATGGGTTTCTCGTGGTGGCAAGCCACGTCGTGCCAAGTGATGCCGTCCTTGTAGAAGTTGTTCAGTACTGCCAGACAGAACTCCTTCCCATCCTCACGGTTGTCCGGCTGGGGACGCCCCGCACTGTGGAAATACAATACATTTGATGTATGGGTAGAAAGTCGTTGATTGTTCATTGACTTAAAAAAAATACACAAACGACTGTGATTTTGTTAGCATCTAAATAATAGATAAGGACTTACTCATGTATATATTAAGGCAATATATTATAAAGTATATTTTAGGCAAGCATGATAACAGATCTTAGTGTAGGAACACCCTTGGGTCAGACTCACCCTCCAGTCCGAGACCAATTGATACCGTAGAAGGGATAGCCAGAGGGCCAGGCGAACTCATAACCCTGACGGTAACCACCAGTCCAAATATACTCCAACTTGTCTGTGAGAGACAGGTTGATGATTATTCTCTCAGTTAAGGGAAAATCATTTAAGAAAAAGTGAAAAATCAGTATCAGTTCTCACGATAAATGAAAAAAAGAGTATAGTCAGGTCACGGAATCATTGTTTTACTGACTTTTGTAGATGATGTCGGAGATGATTTTGTCCTCTGCTGGAGTCTCGATGCTGACGCCCTGCCATCCCTTGCCCAGACTGGAGCAGTAATAGTTAGCAGTATGCCAGTCGTACTTCTTGCCTCCGTCGTGACGCCACGAGAAGTGGTAGTCGCTATACTCCAGGCTCAGATCCACCTGGAAAAGTCTCTTTTATATATTTCACATGACTACTCCACCAACTGTAGATAAAAACTAGACGAGGACGTCGTCCTTACAAGACCATTGTTGTCTTGGTAATGGTTGAAGACATTATCAAAACAACCACTTTTTGTGAATTGTTTCAGCCACACCATTATGACTTTTGTTTTTATTCACAGACATCCTATGAAAACCAAATAATTTTAATATACTGTCAAGTACTGTCAGTACTTGTCATAGTCCTCCAATTAACGTTACTATGGTTTTCTAAGGATTTTTTCTTTTCAGAGCTGTGTGTGACCCTTACGGGACTAGCTAATTTAATAATAATTATAATTATAACAATAATTATAAAAATAATTATTATAATAAGGTTTTTTATGTCTAATAAGAGTTATATATTTTAATCTTGTCATATCTTCTGAAAAGCTCAAATTTACTGACTACAATTTTCTGTTGAATTCGGTTAGTTAGCTAAATCCTTTTATCATCTGATTAGCAGAGCTCAATAAATTTGTTTTGTTAACTCACCACACCGTAGCCACCTCCACTGCTTCCCTGAACGACACCGGGTGTGGCACCTCCTTTGAAGCCACTACCTTTGACTCCTCCGCCAAATCGAACAGCGCTGTATCCACCAACACCGTGACCAAGACGACCGTAGTTGCCGTAGTGCTGGGCTGCCGCTGCAGCAACCACGGTGAGAATCAACACTGCCTTCATCTGCAACATATGATTGTTGGTAGATAAAAATAGATGAATGAGAGATTCGTCGAGGTAAATTTATTATACAGTTTTAAATGTAAATAGGAACGACAACGTTCAGGAACAGTTTATGACCATTTGATAGAGAAGAGCTGATTGAGTCGTCCGCTACCAATATTTCGTGGTTCCAGACTTTTTTCCACCTCATTCTACATATGAAAATTGCATTCTTACCTATACATTATTTTGATGCGCGACAGTGAATCTAAGAGTAGGTAAACATCTGACTGGGAAGTATTTAGGTGGAGTAGAGTCTCCATTCATCATTGCCATGTATATCCCAGATTGGTCTGTTACCTCATGGAGTACAGTACCATAGATCATCACTCTTTGAATATTTATTTCTGTATCATCGTCATAATTACCTAAGTTCAATACTCTATGAACGTTCTTCTAACCAAAGTTACTTAGAAAAAATCAAAACTCTGTCGAATAATACGCTCATACTCTGAAAAAAGTTTTCAGCCTGTGAGGAGCTGCCTGTTACACCCACAACAACAGTTAGTCTCAACAGGCAAATGATATTTTACTCTCCAGCAAATAACTGTTACTCCTGTTGATAGAATACGACCACTCCACTAGACACAAGACCTACCGTGATCAGCCAGGAAGTGTAATGACTCCTACGTCTTACCACCTTATATATCTCTTCTTTGTTGCCTCATCAGGGTCGTCGACAGTTCCTTCTCTTCTCAAGACAATGACAATTAAGACCCTCAGCAATTAACACCATCACAAAGAATACACATTAATGGAATAAGAATACAAACACAGACAAGTTGGTAAATAAAAGACATGTGCAGCACTGAGGAATCTATATTTCCAATACTGTCTCCAGTGTTTTATTCGACTGAAAAAGCCTACTGAGCAGGCGAAACGTTTCAGAAAAAGAATTTCCAAATGTTGAATATGTGTCATCTTCAACAAGAAAATAAGAAAGTGAGATTAACACCGGCTGATGAAAAGTGAGGAACCACTGGGACAGAAAAATAACCACTGCTAAAAGATATCGTCCTCGTTCTGATCTTTTGAAGAGGGTCACTAACAGAGATTTAAATTAACTGATCCCTTCTGTTTTGTTGATCTTTCTGTCCAAGTTGTTTCTCACTTGAATAGCATAATTTATTTAATACCAACGCATATATAAGTTAGGCACACACACACACACACACACACACACACACACACACACACACACACACACACACGAGCTATGACTCGACCCCTACAACCACAAATAGGTGAGTACACACACAACAAATAAAACTAAGATGAAACAATGGATGAGAGAACAAAAGTTAACCACACTTCAGGGGCGTAACAGCCGGTCACATGACCAGCTGAAGGTGTTGCACTGGTCTCCTGGCCAGAGATAGGTGTGGCGCTGGTCTCCTGACCAGAGATAGGCGTGGCGCTGGTCTCCTGACCAGAGATAGGCGTGGCACTGGTCTCCTGACCAGAGATAAGTGTGGCGCTGGTCTCCTGACCAGAGATAGGCGTGGTACTGGCCTCCTTACCAGAGATAGGTGGCGCTGGTCTCCTGACCAGAGATAGGCGTGGCACTGGTCTCCTGACCAGAGACAGATGTGGCACAGGTGACGTGACCAGAGACAGGTGTGGCACAGATGACGTGACCAGAGACAGGTGAGGCACAGGTGACGTGACCAGAGACAGGTGAGGTGCACGTAAAGTGACCAGAGACAAGTGTGGCAGAAATGACGTGACCAGAGACAAGTGTGGCACAGATGACTTGACGAGAGACAGGTGAGGCGCACGTAAAGTAACCAGAGACAAGTGTGGCACAGGTAACGTGACGAAAGACAGGTGTGGCACAGATGACGTGACCACAGACAGGTGAGGCGCACGTAACATGACCAGAGGCAAGTGTGGCACAGGTAACGTGACCAGAGACAAGTGTGGCACAGATGACGTGACCAGAGACAAGTGTGGCACAGGTAACATGACCAGAGACAAGTGTAGCACAGGTGACGTGACCACAGACAAGTGTGGCACAGGTAACGTGACCAGAGACAAGTGTGGCACAGGAAACGTGATCAGAGACAAGTGTGTCACAGGTGACGTGACCAGAGACAAGTGTGGCACAGGCAACGTGGCCAGAGACAAGTGGGGCACAGGTAACGTGACCAGAGACAAGTGTGGCACAGGTAACGTGACCAGAGACAAGTGTGGCACAGGTAACATGACCAGAGACAAGTGTGGCGCAGGTGACGTGACCAGAGACAAGTGTGGCACAGGTGACGTGATCAGAGACAAGTGTGGCACAGGTGACGTGACCTGAGACAAATGTGGTCAGTGGTCAGTCGTCACGTGAGGTCACAGACCCTGAGCTGCTTTGGGGATTAGCGTGGACGGTTACAAAGCATGGCTTGCTTCTGCAGTGTTTTAAAAATTGAGGTTGGAGAGTTGAAGGAGGAGGTCTTGCTTCTCCAGGAGGAGATTAGGAGGCTGAAGGTCCACCTCAATGGGTCTGGGAGAGAGTGTGAGGTGGCTGGAGTTGTGGGGAATGAGGCTTCTAGCAGTGAGGTGCAGTCTGTCTCTCGCTGTGAGGAGGCTGTAGTTGAGGAGGTAGCAACGGCTACCAGCAGTGAGGTGCAGCCCAGCACCTGCTACAAGTGGCGAGTGGTTCACAGTAATGGGAGGCGCATCAGAGTAAGGAAAGTTAAGAGTGAAGATCTGAAGGTAGGAAATCGCTTCTCTGTTCTCCAGGATGAATGTACTTCAGTGGCCAGTGAAGTTAAGGGTACTACTGCCCCTGCTAATGGAGGTAAGCGCATTCTTGTGGTTGGTGGCTCTCAGGTAAGATATATTGACCGTGCTTTTTGTAATAGGAATAAGAAGATGAGAGATAGAGTGTGCTTCCCTGGAGCTGGTGTTGGGGACATTGTCAACAGGCTGGATAATATCATGTCAGGTAATGGGAACAAGCCCATTATCTGTCTCAGTGCTTGTGGAAATGATATTGGGAAGGGTAGGAGAGAAGAGCTGCTAGATAAGTACAGGTCAGCTATAGATTTCATTAAGTCTAAGGGAGGGATCCCAATCATATGTAGCATCTTGCCTAGAAGGGGAGTAGGAAATGAATGGTTGTCTAGGGCAATTGGTTTAAATTGCTGGCTAGACAGATACTGTAAGGAACTTGCAATCCCATTCATTGACAACTGGAACAGCTTTTATGGCAAACATGATATGTATGCAAGGGATGGGGTACATCTCTCTGGGGCTGGGGTGGTAGCACTTGCAGACTCGATTGAGAAGGCCATTGGTGAAATGCCTATGATTTTAAACTGATGGAAGATAGAGGTATGGGTGTGTGTGGGAAACAAGCAGGTTGCAACACTAGGGTTGGAAACAGTAAATGTATAAAAGGCATTCAGCATGAAGTTATGAATAAAAACAATAGATCAGGTCAGCAAACAAAGGGGGACAGCAGAGGGCAGCAAGGGACTAGCTCCCTTAAGGTTTACTATACTAATAGCAGGAGTGTAAGAAATAAGATAGATGAGCTAAGATTAATTGCAAGTGCAGGAAACAGATATTATTGCTATAACAGAGACCTGGCTCAATCTGAAAGATAGAGAGATGCCCTCTGAATATCACATACAAGGCTATAAATTATTCCACACTGACAGGGTCAACAGGAAAGGTGGTGGAGTAGCGATGTATGTCAGAGACAATTTAAATTGTTGTGTTAGACAAGATATTAAATTAGAAGCGTCAGCCACTGAATCTGTTTGGTTACAGCTTCTCGAGGGCCGAGAAAAACTAATTTTGGGTGTGATTTACAGGGCCCCAAATCTTGATAGGGAGTGCAGTAAACTTCTATGGGACGAAATTCGAAAGGCATCTTCATACGAAAATGTTGTGCTAATGGGAGATTTCAACTATAGACAGATTGACTGGAGCAATTTGACAGGAAATTTAGAGTCAGGTGACTTTCTTGATACGATCCAGGATTGTTTTTAAAACAGTTTGTGACAGAGCCAACTAGGGGAAATAACCTCCTTGACTTGGTTCTTGCCAGTAGGGAAACACTAATTAATAATCTTGAGGTTAATGATGAGCTTGGGGAAAGTGATCACAAATCACTCAGTTTTAATATATCATGGAATTCCCCTAATAATGGCAATCAAGTCTCTGTCCCTGACTTCCGCTTGGTTGATTTCATAGGACTGAAAAATTACTTAGGTGGGCTGAACTGGAATGACCTGACTAAGGGTCAGGTAGGTGGTGATGGTTGCCGATATGACGCTTTCCAGGGCATAGTTCTAGCTGCTCAGTCAAATTATGTTCCAAATAGGGAAATCAGATCAAACAAAAATGATCCTAAATGGATGAACAATAGATTAAAATATCTAATTGGTCAAAAGAGAGGCATATATAGGCAAATCAAAAGAGGGGAGGGGCAATTAAGAAATCGATATATTCAGTTAAAGAGAGAAATAAAAAAAGGAATTAGAAAAGCAAAAAGAGATTATGAGGTTAAAGTTGCAAGAGATTCGAAGACTAACCCAAAAGGATTCTTTCAGGTATACAGAAGTAAGATCAGGGACAAGATAGGCCCACTCAAAAGTTCCTCGGGTCAGCTCACTGACAGTGATAAGGAAATGTGTAGAAGTTTTAACACATACTTCCTCTCAGTTTTTACACAGGAGGATACCAGCGATATTCCAGAAATGATAAATTATGCGGAACAGGACGATAATAAACTGTGCACGATTAGAGTCACAAGTGACATGGTCCTTAGGCAAATAGATAAATTAAAACCTAACAAATCCCCAGGCCCTGATGAACTGTATGCAAGGGTTCTAAAGGAATGTAAAGAGGAGCTTAGCAAACCTTTGGCTAATCTTTTCAACATATCACTACAAACTGGCATGGTGCCAGATAAGTGGAAAATGGCAAACGTGATACCTATTTTCAAAGCAGGTGACAGGTCCTTAGCTTCGAACTATAGACCAATAAGCCTAACCTCCATAGTGGGAAAATTTATGGAATCAATAATTGCCGAGGCAGTTCGTAGCCACCTTGAAAAGCATAAATTAATCAACGAATCTCAGCATGGTTTTACAAAGGGGCGTTCCTGCCTTACGAATTTATTAACTTTTTTCACTAAGGTATTTGAGGAGGTTGATCATGGTAATGAATATGATAATGTGTATATGGACTTCAGTAAGGCTTTTGACAAGGTCCCACATCAGAGACTATTGAGGAAAATTAAGGCACATGGAATAGGAGGAGAATTTTTTTCCTGGATAGAGGCATGGTTGACAAATAGGCAGCAGAGAGTTTGCATAAATGGGGAGAAATCAAAGTGGGGAAGCGTCACGAGCGGTGTTCCACAGGGGTCAGTGTTGGGCCCCCTGCTGTTCACAATATACATAAACGACATAGATGAGGGCATAAAGAGCGACATCAGCAAGTTTGCCGATGACACCAAAATAGACCGTCGAATTCATTCTGACGAGGACATTAGAGCACTCCAGGAATATTTGAATAGACTGATGCAGTGGTCGGAGAGGTGGCAGATGCAGTTTAATATAGACAAATGCAAAGTTCTAAATGTTGGACAGGACAATAACCATGCCACATATAAACTAAATAATGTAGATCTTAATATTACGGATTGCGAAAAAGATTTAGGAGTTCTGGTTAGCAGTAATCTGAAACCAAGACAACAGTGCATAAGTGTTCGCAATAAAGCTAATAGAATCCTTGGCTTCATATCAAGAAGCATAAATAATAGGAGTCCTCAGGTTGTTCTTCAACTCTATACATCCTTGGTTAGGCCTCATTTAGATTATGCTGCACAGTTTTGATCACCGTATTACAGAATGGATATAAATGCTCTGGAAAATGTACAAAGGAGGATGACAAAGTTGATCCCATGTATCAGAAACCTTCCCTATGAGGATAGACTAAGGGCCCTGAATCTGCACTCTCTAGAAAGACGCAGAATTAGGGGGGATATGATTGAGGTGTATAAATGGAAGACAGGAATAAATAAAGGGGATGTAAATAGTGTGCTGAAAATATCTAGCCTAGACAGGACTCGCAGCAATGGTTTTAAGTTCAGATTCAGGAAGGATATAGGAAAGTACTGGTTTGGTAATAGAGTCGTGGATGAGTGGAACAAACTCCCAAGTACAGTTATAGAGGCCAGAACGTTGTGTAGCTTTAAAAATAGGTTGGATAAATACATGAGTGGATGTGGGTGGGTGTGAGTTGGACCAGGTCGGTTGCCGTGTTCCTCCCTTAAGTCAAGGTGACCTGACCTGACTAGTTTGGGTGCATTGGCTTAAGCTGGTAGGAGACTTGGACCTGCCTCGCATGGGCCAGTATGCCTGCTGCAGTGTTCCTTCTTTCTTATGTTCTTATGTAACGTGACCAGAGACAAGTGTGGCAGAGGTAACGTGACCAGAGACAAGTGTGGCACAGGTAAAGTGACCAGAGACAAGTGTGGCACAGATAACGTGACCAGAGACAAGTGTGGCACAGGTAACGTGACCAGAGACAAGTGTGGCACAGGTAAGGTGACCAGAGACAAGTGTGGCACAGGTAAGGTGACCAGAGACAAGTGTGGCACAGGTAACGTGACCAGAGACAAGTGTGGCACAGGTAAGGTGACCAGAGACAAGTGTGGCACAGGTAAGGTGACCAGAGACAAGTGTGGCACAGGTAACGTGACCAGAGACAAGTGTGGCACAGGTAACGTGACCAGAGACAAGTGTGGCACAGGTAAGGTGACCAGAGACAAGTGTGGCACAGGTAAGGTGACCAGAGACAAGTGTGGCACAGGTAACGTGACCAGAGACAAGTGTGGCACAGGTAACGTGACCAGAGACAAGTGTGGCACAGGTAACGTGACCAGAGACAAGTGTGGCACAGGTAACAGAGCAACAGCAGGTTAAGAGAGGTTACTAAGTTAGTTATATTTCAAAAATAAAAATTTACATACCATATTTTCCCAGTTGAATATATCAATCATTTAATAAAAATAATTCTGTCTGTCTGTCTGTCTGTCTGTCTGTCTGTCTGTCTGTCTGTCTGTCTGTCTGTCTGTCTGTCTGTCTGTCTGTCTCTCTCTCTCTCTCTCTCTCTCTCTCTCTCTCTCTCTCTCTCTCTCTCTCTCTATATATATATATATATATATATATATATATATATATATATATATATATATATATATATATATATATATATATATATATATATATATATTTATATATATGCATATATATATTATTGTACCCACGAAACGAGTGGTATTGATCAATAACAACACTGCACTAGCCAAGGAGTCGAACCCATATTTTGTAGTCCCGTGGACTAGAGCGTCATGTGTTTTCGCTCACCATGAGGCTGGCCAAAGCAGCATGGGTTAGACTCCTTGGCTAGTGCAGTGTTGTTATTGACAATGAATAACACATTGGAAAACGAGAATATGGATGAAGTGAACATGTTCAGATATTTGGAAGAGGAATTGTCAGCAGACGGGTCTGTGAGAAATATACCAGACTGTCGTAGTACTTACACTTACACGAGTGTGAGGAATGGGTTTTAAATGTCGATGCGACGAGGAGACTGAAGGAAGCGGAGACGTGTTGTAGAGGATTGTGTGGGGGTGAATATTAGGCAGAGAATTCAGAGCTTTGAAATTACACGTCTGTGAGGATTACCAGAGTATACAAATATAAATCAATTATTTCTTTTCTGGAGGATACAGGTAATGTAGATTACTTGTAAGAAATATTGTTAGGCACAAAACAAGCCATCAGTATACAGTGTATTTTGGGCAGGTGAGGAGGAGGCTGTTGATCATGTGACAGATTAAGTATGCTCTCTCTGATCAGCTTCAAATGTTGAATGTAATATATTTAAAGGCACTAGAAATTAATGCCGCACTCTACACTATTCCTATCGCGTGCACTGAGGTACATTGAAACTTGATTATGGCATACAATGATACCATTATCGGATCATGCAGCGACTGAAATGCATATAGTTATTATTATTATTATTATTATTATTATTATTATTATTATTATTATTATTATTATTATTATTATTATTATTATTATAACACAACGTGCATCACCCACTAAGGCAGCGTGACCCAAGTGAAGGAGGAAACCCACTCAGCAAATCGCTGTCGTGTCAGAAACATGCTGATATTACAATTCAGATAGTCTAAAACCTGTAACATCCCACCCCTCCTTCAGAGTGCAGGCACTGTACTTCCAACCTCCAGGACTCAAGTCCTACTAACTGGCTTCCCTGAATCCCTTTTACAAGCATTATCTTGCTCACGTTTCAACAGCACGCCAGGTCACAAGAAGCACTTGCTTCCACTCCGCTCTGAGGCTCTCTCAGGACTGGAGGATGCTCAAGCCCCTAGCAATCAAAACCTCTTTCCCCCCTCCCCTCCAGCTCTTCCTGGGAAGACCCCAACCCTCTCCTACCCTCCATCCCTCTCCTCCTAGTCATCCTGGTTTGCTTCATATTTCTTCTTTTTCTTTCTTCCTCTTCTTCCTATTATTATTATTATTATTATTATTATTATTATTATTATTATTATTATTATTATTGTTGTTGTTGTTGTTGTTGTTGTTGTTATTTTGTTATATTCTTGTGGAGCGCTAAATCCTTAGGGGTCAAAAAGCATCTGATAATAAGCTAAAATCAAGATCTATTCGAGATAAAGAAGCCACCTCTAATTCCTCGGATGAAGAGCACATTATCAGCATCAGAACTCCCCGACTTCAGAATGACACGGAAGAGAGAGACTCGGGTGAAAATCTCGCATCGTTATCACAAACAAACAACAATATAATCACCTTAGAATTTACATACGAGATTTCTGGTTGCTCCATGTTAAAGAGGGAGATAAACATGCTTCATTACTCTCTTGCTCGCTTAATTAAGCTCAACATGAAATATTTTTGCAGAAACGCGAAAGACTCACGTGTTTTGATTTTCTTATGAAGGTGGTTGTGTTTTGTTCGTCAGGAAACGGGAGAGTGTCTCAGGTGTCAGGTGGTGGCTTGCTCGGCTATTAAGCATCTATTGGAGCGTCGGTGATGGGTATAATCAGCAGTTATATCAAAGCTGGTGTACCAATGCTGAGTATGATTATCCTCTGAAGTACCAGTGCTGGGTATAAGTGATTAACCACTGAAGTACCAGTGCTGGGTATAAGTGATTAACCTCTGAAGTACCAGTGCTGGGTATAAGTGATTAACCTCTGAAGTACCAGTGCTGGGTATAAGTGATTAACCTCTGAAGTACCAGTGCTGGGTATAAGTGATTAGCCTCTGAAGTACCAGTGCTGGGTATAAGTGATTAGCCTCTGAAGTACCAGTGCTGGGTATAAGTGATTAACCACTGAAGTACCAGTGCTGGGTATAAGTGATTAACCTCTGAAGTACCAGTGCTGGGTATAAGTGATTAACCTCTGAAGTACCAGTGCTGGGTATAAGTGATTAGCCTCTGAAGTACCTGTGCTGGGTATAAGTGATTAACCTCTGAAGTACCTGTGCTGGGTATAAGTGATTAACCAATGAAGTACCAGTGCTGGGTATAAGTGATTAACCAATGAAGTACCAGTGCTGGGTATAAGTGATTAACCTCTGAAGTACCAGTGCTGGGTATAAGTGATTAACCAATGAAGTACCAGTGCTGGGTATAAGTGATTAACCAATGAAGTACCAGTGCTGGGTATAAGTGATTAACCTCTGAAGTACCTGTGCTGGGTATAAGTGATTAACCTCTGAAGTACCTGTGCTGGGTATAAGTGATTAACCAATGAAGTACCAGTGCTGGGTATAAGTGATTAACCAATGAAGTACCAGTGCTGGGTATAAGTGATTAACCAATGAAGTACCAGTGCTGGGTATAAGTGATTAACCAATGAAGTACCAGTGCTGGGTATAAGTGATTAACCTCTGAAGTACCAGTGCTGGGTATAAGTGATTAGCCTCTGAAGTACCTGTGCTGGGTATAAGTGATTAACCTCTGAAGTACCTGTGCTGGGTATAAGTGATTAACCAATGAAGTACCAGTGCTGGGTATAAGTGATTAACCAATGAAGTACCAGTGCTGGGTATAAGTGATTAACCTCTGAAGTACCAGTGCTGGGTATAAGTGATTAACCAATGAAGTACCAGTGCTGGGTATAAGTGATTAACCAATGAAGTACCAGTGCTGGGTATAAGTGATTAACCTCTGAAGTACCTGTGCTGGGTATAAGTGATTAACCTCTGAAGTACCTGTGCTGGGTATAAGTGATTAACCAATGAAGTACCAGTGCTGGGTATAAGTGATTAACCAATGAAGTACCAGTGCTGGGTATAAGTGATTAACCAATGA
>NC_091368.1:1509582-1567082 GCF_038502225.1 Cherax quadricarinatus
AGAGCGACTACCACTTCTCGTGGCGTCACGACGGAGGCAAGAAGTACGACTGGCATACTGCTAACTATTACTGCTCCAGTCTGGGCAAGGGATGGCAGGGCGTCAGCATTGAGACTCCAGAAGAGGACAAAATCATCTCCGATGTCATCTACAAAGGTCAGTAAAACAATGGTTATCAGCCCAGACCTAACCTCAGATGCTTTCTGGTAAGTTCCCCACCATTTACTGCCTGATCAAAGTAGATGGGAATCCTTCTCTACAATAACACTATATTTCATCTACATGATTCCCTAAATCTTTGTGGGCCAATCAGTGCAAGAGATAATCTGGCTTAGATTCCCTTTGTGCTAATAGTTGAAGAGTTTCGCTATCATTGTAGCAAGTCTCCCCCCCCCCTTTTAAAAAAATACAATATCTTCATTGAAATCATTTAAAATCGTCAAATAATATTTTAGTTATGGTGTGAAGTGATGCCGATTTTGATTTTTTCCCTCCAGTAATTAAATACTTTACCGACAGTATAAACGTGTATGTCTCTCATACAGACAAGCTGGAGTACATCTGGACGGGTGGTTACCGCATTGGCTACGGTTATGACTTCGCCTGGCCCTCTGGGTATCCCTTCTTCGGTATTAACTGGTCTTACACTGGCAGGTGAGTCTTGCACTCAAGTATTATTAACATTAAAATTATTTCAAATAGGATTTCTATAGTAGCCAATGACTCAATATGCTGTCATGTGTTAGTTTAAGCGAGGCTGTGTATGGCTGACAACTCTGTGAGGTTACAGAGGCTTCATAAAATAAGAAATATTAAGTATATTTTTAATGCATTTTCCCTCTTGGTTCAGCAGGAATGATTAACGCCGAAGTAAAGATTCTGTCTCATATTTATTCTGAAACATTTGTAGGTTACTTTGAGTTTTTTCTTTGAGTTTTTTCCATAAAAAAATGCAGTTGAAGCCTGCATTTCACGCCATTTTTAACTGGCTAATTATAACATTCATTTTGCATTTTCAAATGAATGTACGTAATCGCTACAGATATTATATAAAACACATGCTATTATTAGTTTCGTAGATAGAGATTTTATGTGTAAATTATGAACAGACATTACAGCATACTGAGTTTAAGTGAGTTATAGAACACCAGCTGTGAATGTTGCTCACAATATTTGAGTTCATTATGGCCCTCCCTGTGCTCAGTCCGACGACGATAACTTGATTTTCTTCCTCAGTGAGGGAATACCCCAGCCAGACAACGCTGAGGAAGGGAAAGAGGACTGTCTGGCAGTGCTCAACAGCTTCTACAATGACGGCATCAGGTGGCACGACGTCGCCTGCTACCACCCGAAGGCCATTATCTGCGAGCGTCGCATTTACAAGCATTATGGTTGAACTGCCTTGACTCCTTCCCACCTCACGTTTGCTCATAACGACTGATCTTTGGAAACAAAGTGTGAAAATTTGGCACACTTCAATGACAATGAGATATTTTATGTAAGGTAATAGCCTAATAAATATATTAGTTATTTGTATATATTTTATTTTGGCCTAAATATTAGGTGAAAAAAAAGACTGATTTTATTCTTAAATATTTCGAATTTAGAAAATGAGGGAGTTGAACTGCTGATTTGATCGTAGTGGCGCTTGTTACTACTGGTGTTATGAACAGGTAAAGTTATTTAAAGTATGAATTCTTATTGTCTTTACTGATATTGTTGGCTGTTAGGAGACCTGAGTAACTGAACAGGCCGTTAACCAGGATTTCTGGTCAGAGACCGGATCGCGGAGGAGAGAACCGCAGAACCACGAACATGTAGTCTACGGGTATACCCCAGCTGATATGGCAACTCTCTTTCACTAAACATTCCGTCACAAAGAAACAGTAAAGTACACCTCACTACTCCAGTCAGCGTGAAATACATTTATTTGATGTGATTTTTCAAAACTGGTCATGGTTACGGTTGGTTCCCTTGAACAGATTTATAGGGACGTTAGTGAACATGGCTAACGTGACATCCACTTATATACATTTCGTAAGCTTTACATTTTTATAAAGTCCTTGACGATGAACTTTCTCAGTATTCGCTGCTGCTGTGAAATTCCAGCAATAAAATATATCTCCATTTTGTGTTGAATGAATCATATGCTTTTAGCTTGACACCTAACACATAATGGAATGTAAAAACAAAAATTCAACATTTATTTTTCATTTTAAGAATTTTATCCTTGGATTTTCCCCACGAAATGTAGGTACGCATAGAACAGGAGAATACGAATGCTCTCCAAATCTCAAATGCTTCCTTCTCGATACTGTTGCACTGATAATCCTGTTAAGTCTCCAATTTCAACAGACACTTTGCTTTTTACTGAAATCTTTTCCAATATTTTTCTTTGTAATTTTGGTTCGCATGATAAGTTAAAGATTAAAATATTGCGGTGTACCAGAAGAAAATATGAATGTTATACCAGTGCACGATACCAGCTATCATGGTAACAGAAAGAGTAACTCAGCTATATCCTCATGGTCAAGTTATCATTACTGATATTATTGTTCTTGCTATCTTAATAGATAAGTGTTAAATCCAAAGAGTCAAATAGTGTCTGAGAGCAAAAAGGCAAAATACCGTCTAAGTCGGGACAAGTCGGACCGAAACGTCGGCGTAAGCTTCTCTCTCCTATGTACTGGTTATCTGTGTAGTGTCTGAGGAATGTAAGGTAATCAACTATGATCCAAAGGACTTGCTAGATACAATTAATTTACAAGCATCAAAGTACACCCTCTCTGTCTGTAAGACTTTACAGTCAGGAGGTGAATTAATCAAGACAAACTTATATAAACTGAGAAGTGTATATGTTTCAGTGTGTATATGTGCTAAGAATTTACATTAATTTCTATTTCAGGGATTGTAGTTTTATTGCCTTGTGGCAAATAGATTAAATAGCCTTAATGACCATGCGTTTATTCGACAATGATTAAACCCCATTAACCAACCAGTCGAGGCCATAAACCCACTCTGTCCTCCAAACAGTAGACAACTCATGCTAGTGTTCTCTTTATATCTTGAAAATACCTATTAATATTTTCTCCACTCCCCGTTATTTACTCCTGAGTAACTTACTCCTTTGTTTGGATCAATCTTGTGTTCTACATGAGCCGTTGGACTCGGAATGTGTAGCATTGAACAGTGATAGCTACAAGGACCAAGCTGTATATTCAGTTAGTGCTTTCAGATTCTGACTCAAACTGTAACATATCTGAGGAATGATACAAGAATAGAACAGTGCATTCTTCTTTTGTTCTGTCTCTGTTTACATTGTACTCTCGTTTATAACTGACTGACCTTATTTACTGTAAATATATTTTAAGATTTACTTCTAGTTAAAAGCTTAAACAATTATTTATTCGTCTTTAATATTTATTTACTTAATGCCGTAAAAAAACAAGTTGGCCATTCAGCAGGAGTGGTGAATGCTCGATACACCGTCCGCTAATAGCGAGATACACTCTATACGTAACTTTGTTCACCTAACTGTAACCCTAAAAATCCATTACTTTCATCTGATTCAGGTACAAAGTCATGAAAAACCTACGAATTTTTTCATCGTCTTTAAAGATAAAAACTGCATTATTGTATATCATTGACCTAGAGAATGACAGAGGTAACTTGATAGAATTAATATAACTTGTTTACATAAAAACTCTATTCATGAGCAGAGGACAAAGAGCTTGACATTAGTAGAAAATAGCACGAGCAAGAACGAGGTGGTAAGAACAGTGACTTGCAGCCATCTGTAACCACACTTCATTGTCAGCGCTGACACTACTTGTAATATTCGTGACTAAACCTCTACCGAATATGTAATTATGTACTCACCTAGTTGTACTCACCTAGTTTTACTCACCTAGTTGTACTCACCTAGTTGAACTCACCTAGTTGAACTCACCTAGTTGTACTCACCTAGTTGTACTCACCTAGTTGTGGTTGCAGAGGTCGAGTCATAGCTCCTGGCCCCACTTCTTCACTGGCCGCTACTGGGTAACTCTCCCTGAACCATGAGCTTTATCATACCTCTGCTTAAAGCTATGAATGGATCCTGCTTCCACTACATCGCTTCCCAAACTATTCCACTTGCTGACTACTCTGTTGCTGTGTCCCATCTCTGGAACATTCTATCTCTGTCCACCTTCTCAATTCCTCTCAGTATTTTATATGTCGTTATCATGTCTCCCCTATCTCTCCTGTCCTCCAGTGACGTCAGGTCGATTTCCTTAACCTCTCTTCGTAGGACATACCCCTAAGCTCTGGGACTAGTCTTGTTGCAAAACTTTGAACTTTCTCTACTTTCTTTACGGGCTTGGCTAGATGTGGGCTCCAAACTGGCGCCGCATATCCAATATGGGCCTAGCGTACACAGTGTACAGGGTCCTGAACGATTCCTTATTAAGATGTCGGAATGCTGTTCATAGGTTTGCTAGGCGCCCATATGCTGCAGAAGTTATTTGGTTGATGTGCGCCTCAGGAGATGTGCCTGATGTTATACTCACCACAAGATCTTTTTCCTTGAGTGAGGTTTGCATTCTCTGGCACCCTAGACTGTACTCCGTCTGCGGTCTTCTTTGTTCTTCCCCAATCTTCATGACTTTGTACTTGGTGGGGTTGAACTCCAGGAGCCAATTGCTGGACCAGGTCTGCAGCCTGTCGAGATCCCTTTGTAGTTTATGATCCTCGTCCGATTGAATTCTTCTCATTAACTTTACATCATCTGCAAACAGGGACACTTCGGAGTCTATTCCTTCCGTCATGTCGTTCACGAATACCAGAAACAGCACCGGTCCTAGGATTGACCCCTGTGGAACTCCACTCGTCACAGGCGCCCACTCTGACACCCCGCCTCGTACCATGACTCGCTGCTGTCTTCCTGACAGGTATTCCCTGATCCATTCTAGTGCCTTCCCTGTTATCCCTCCTTGGTCCTCCAGCTTTGCACTAATCTCTTGTGTGGAACTGTGTCAAACGCCTTCGTACAGTCCAAGAAAATGCAATCTGTATGCAATGTGTGTGTGTGTGTGTTTGTGTGTTTGTTTGTTTTCTTTTAAAATTCACAGAACAGGCGAAATATTCACAAACACTAATCTCAGGTCGAAGGAGATTCGAACCTACGAACCCTGCAACAAGGTACGCAGTGCTCTACCACCGTACCAAACTGATCCTAATACCTTGGTGCCCAGCTAATGCTAGATGTTTTGGTCGAAGGCAGCCAGCATTCAGGCAGGTGGCTTTCAGCTTTTCATCTCCTCCCCTGCATCGTCGGTCGATTTATGCAGGGGAGGAGATGAAAAGCTGAAAGCCACCTGTCTAAATGCTAACTGCCTTGGACCAAAACGTCTAACGTTAGCTGGGCGCCAAGGTATTGGGCCAGTGTGGTATTGGGCCAGTGTGGTATGGTGGTAGAGCACTGCGTACCTTGTTCCAATGGTTCGTAGATTCGAATCTCCTTCGATCCGAGATTAGTGTTTATATATATATATATATATATATATATATATATATATATATATATATATATATATATATATATATATATATATATATATATATATATATATATATATATATATATATATATATATATGCAATAAGATCACAGTAAACAGGTGATTTCAGAATATGCAAAACAACCACTCTGAAAGAATAGAGAAATTCCAAGCGCTTTCGTGACTACTCACATTATCAAGGAACTATGAAAGTAAAGCATCCAAGGAAGCTATATAAGGGGTCTGGCCGGCACCTCACTATCAGATCCCACAACGGTTAAACACCTGACGCTCGCCGACCCAACTTGGATAGGTCCTTGGCACAACTCACCCCACAAACTATTCTACCCTAGAAATAAGAAATTTTAAAGATTATTTGTCCAGTGTATTATTAAATTCTTCCCAAATTCTATTAATTATAAATGGATCTAATTTATATAAACCAAAGGAAATATTCATATTATTGTCAGAACTGCTTTTTATGAAACAAGATTCATAAAAAGCAGTTTTGACAATAATATGAATATTTCCTTTGGTTTATATAAATTAGATCCATTTATAATTAATAGAATTTGGGAAGAATTTAATAATACACTGGACAAATAATCTTTAAAATTTCTTATTTCTTGGGTAGAATAGTTTGTGGGGTGAGTTGTGCCAAGGACCTATCCAAGTTGGGTCGGCGCGCGTCAGGTGTTTAACAGTTGTGGGATCTGATAGTGAGGTGCTGGCCAGACCCCTTATATAGCTTCCTTGGATGCTTTACTTTCATAGTTCCTTGATAATGTGAGTAGTCACGAAAGCGCTTGGAATTTCTCTATTCTTTCAGAGTGGTTGTTTTGCATATATATATATATATATATATATATATATATATATATATATATATATATATATATATGTTTACAGTGAAACATGTAAGTGAACAGTATTTAGATAAGACTAAAGAGGTCTTTGTGGCATTTATGGATTTGGAAAAGGCGTATGACAGGGTGGATAGGGGGGCAATGTGGCAGATGTTGCAAGTGCATGGTGTAGGAGGTAGGTTTGTAGATGAATGGTTCAGAGAACCGACATGTTGATAAATTAGACACATGTACAACTCTTGGGTATCTTTATTGAGGAAACGTTTCGCCACACAGTGGCTTCATCAGCCCATACAAAGGAGAATCTTGAAGAACAGGAGGAGAATGAGGTAATCAGTCCCTCAACCTTGAGTCGATGTGGTCAGTCCATCAATCTTGAATCTTCAAGATTGATGGACTGACCACATCGACTCAAGGTTGAGGGACTGATTACCTCATTCTCCTCCTGTTCTTCAAGATTCTCCTTTGTATGGACTGATGAAGCCACTGTGTGGCGAAACGTTTCCTCAATAAAGATACCCAAGAGTTGTACATGTGTCTAATTTATCAGGAGGTAGGTTACTGAAAGCAGTGAAGAGTTTTTACGAGGATAGTGAGGTTCAAGTTAGAGTATGTAGGAAAGATGGAAATTCTTTCCCAGTAAAAGTAGGCCTTAGACAAGGATGTGTGATGTCACCGTGGTTGTTTAATATATTTATAGATGGGGTTGTAAGAGAAGTAAATGCAAGGGTCTTGGCAAGAGGCGTGGAGTTAAAAGATAAAGAATCACACACAAAGTGGGAGTTGTCACAGCTGCTCTTTGCTGATGACACTGTGCTCTTGGGAGATTCTGAAGAGAAGTTGCAGAGATTGGTGGATGAATTTGGTAGGGTGTGCAAAAGAAGAAAATTAAAGGTGAATACAGGAAAGAGTAAGGTTATGAGGATAACAAAAAGATTAGGTGATGAAAGATTGAATATCAGATTGGAGGGAGAGAGTATGGAGGAGGTAAATGTATTCAGATATTTGGGAGTGGACGTGTCAGCGGATGGGTCTATGAAAGATGAGGTGAATCATAGAATTGATGAGGGGAAAAGAGTGAGTGGTGCACTTAGGAGTCTGTGGAGACAAAGAACTTTGTCCTTATAGGCAAAGAGGGGAATGTATGAGAGTATAGTTTTACCAACGCTCTTATATGGGTGTGAAGCATGGGTGATGAATGTTGCAGCGAGGAGAAGGCTGGAGGCAGTGGAGATGTCATGTCTGAGGGCAATGTGTGGTGTGAATATAATGCAGAGAATTCGTAGTTTGGAAGTTAGGAGGAGGTGCGGGATTGCCAAAACTGTTGTCCAGAGGGCTGAGGAAGGGTTGTTGAGGTGGTTCGGACATGTAGAGAGAATGGAGCGAAACAGAATGACTTCAAGAGTGTATCAGTCTGTAGTGGAAGGAAGGCGGGGTAGGGGGCGGCCTAGAAAAGGTTGGAGAGAGGGGGTAAAGGAGGTTTTTGTGTGAGAGGGGCTTGGACTTCCAGCAGGCATGCGTGAGCGTGTTTGATAGGAGTGAATGGAGACAAATGGTTTTTAATACTTGACGTGCTGTTGGAGTGTGAGCAAAGTAACATTTATGAAGGGGTTCAGGGAAACCGGCAGGCCGGACTTGAGTCCTGGAGATGGGAAGTACAGTGCCTGCACTCTGAAGGAGGGGTGTTAATGTTGCAGTTTAAAAACTGTAATGTAAAGCACCCTTCTGGCAAGACAGTGATGGAGTGAATGATGGTGAAAGTTTTTCTTTTTCGGGCCACCCTGCCTTGGTGGGAATCGGCCAGTGTGATAAAAAAAAAATATATATATATATATTTATATTATATATATATATATATATATATATATATATATATTATATATATATATATATATATATATAAAATATATATATATATATATTTATATATATATATATATATATATATATATATATATAATATATATATATATATATATATATATATATATATATATATATATATATATATATATATATATATATATATATATATATATATATATATATATATATATATATATATATATATATATGCAATAAGATCACAGTAAACAGGTGATTTCAAAATATGCAAAACAACCACTCTGAAAAAATAGAGAAATTCCAAGCGCTTTCGTGACTACTCACATTATCAAGGAACTATGAAAGTAAGGCATCCAAGGAAGCTATATAAGGGGTCTGGCCGGCACCTCACTATCAGATCCCACAACGGTTAAACACGTGACGCGCGGCGAGCCAACTTGGATAGGTCCTTGGCACAACTCACCCCACAAACTATTCTACCCAAGAAATAAGAAATTTTAAAGATTATTTGTCCAGTGTATTATTAAATTCTTCCCAAATTCTATTAATTATAAATGGATCTAATTTATATAAACCAAAGGAAATATTCATATTATTGTCAAAACTGCTTTTTATGAAACAAGATTCAATTATATTCCTGTCGACCATGGACTTGCTTGATACTACTTTCTCAACTTTTTGAAAATCAATTGGATGGTTAAAATCCCTTACATGAATAAACAGAGCATTGGAATCTTGTCCAGTTCTAATGCTATATTTATGTTGTTTTAATCTTAGTTCGAGATTTTTACCAGTTTGACCGTAATAAACTTTATCGCAAATTTTACAGGGAATCTTATACACACATCCATCAGCATTTTGGGGGAATTCTTTATCAAAAGTTTTTTTACTGTATCAAGATTTTTGAATACAACTTTAATATTAAAAGTCTTAAGAAGAGAAGGCATATCAACCAAGTTTTCATGGTAAGGGAGAACCAACATATTTTTAGTTGAATAAGGCTGGTTGTCCCTTTTTGGATTGTAAAAAGTATTTCTAGCAACTTTAAAAGATTTATCAATTACATTTCTTGGGTATTTTAAATCATTACGTGTTTAACCGTTGTGGGATCTGATAGTGAGGTGCCGGCCAGACCCCTTATATAGCTTCCTTGGATGCCTTACTTTCATAGTTCCTTGATAATGTGAGTAGTCACGAAAGCGCTTGGAATTTCTCTATTTTTTCAGAGTGGTTGTTTTGCATATTTTGAAATCACCTGTTTACTGTGATCTTATTGCATTAATGGATACCACACGACTCTTCAGAATGTTCTCGATAAACTTTCCTAATCATATATCTTTTGTTTCACAGTTTTCTTCTGCACTGATCAAGTCCCACAAGTTAAAAATTCGACTTAATTTCTTAAAAAATTGTTTAAATGAACAAGTTCTGCCCAAGTCTCTTTTACCCATTAGACTCCTTGACATGAGAGATCGTCCTTTTGATGATTTTATGAGAATTATTCTTCAGAAACATATTGAAATAACTAAAATACAGGAGAAGGAAGCATTCAAAATATTGAGAAACAAAAAATACTCTTTTAATCAGGCAATTCCATCAGAATGGAAACACAGTATGTTGGATCATTGCTATAATAAACTCAGAAGAATTTGTAATGAACTCAACAGCAAACTACAAAGAAAATTAGACATTTTAATTGAAAATAGTGATTGGACAAAGCATGCTAATAACAATTTTGTAATTAACTTATCAGATGAAATTTTAGACAAACATACAACTGCTGCTCTAGGTTTTGGCTTAAGTTTCGCAACTTCAAAAAAACTTAATAATGTCGAAATTGCAAAAGCCTTTTGTAACTTTGAAAAATTTTCTGATTTATCCTCTGATGAAATTAATATTAGTAAAGGAATGGTATATAGCTCTATGTTAAAACCAAACATTCCCAATTGCCCTCAAAGATTCTTTAAGTCTTATGATACACTTAATAACAATAAAAATTTGCGCCTTACTAAAGCAGACAAAATAAATGCAATAGTAATTATGAAAGAAAATGATTACCAAGAAAAAATGAATAATCTCTTAGATGATACTGAAACCTATTCTAAACTTAGGAAAAATCCCCTAGAAACCGTTAACAGCAATTTCAATAAAACAATAAAACTTCTACTGAAAGGCAAAGATGAATTAGTCAAACAATTTACTTCCACTAATCCATCTTTGCCTTACATGTATGGACTAATAAAAACACACAAACCAGGGAATCCAGTCAGACCAATTATTAGCTCCATAGGGTCAGTTTCATATAAATTATCCAAATGGCTTGTTGATATTTTGAGCCCTATTGTTGGCAAAATTTCTAACTTTAATGTTAAAAACAACATAGACTTGGTTGATAAACTAAGCTCCTTGACTGACTTAAATGATTTTAACATGGTTAGTTTTGATGTTACTTCCTTGTTTACGAAAGTTCCTGTTGATGATTTATTAAGTTTCTTATCTGAAGAACTCGTTAACTATGATTTACCATTGCCAGTTTCTACTATCATTAAACTTATTAAACTTTGCATTGTTGATGCAAAATTTGTATTTAATGATAAGTTTTACACTCAGAAGTTTGGTATGACAATGGGAAATCCTCTTTCACCTGTTCTTAGTAACCTATACATGGAATTTTTTGAAACAAGGTTGCTTAACACAATCCTCCCTAATAGAGCTAAATGGTTCAGATATGTTGATGATATTTTGTGTCTTATGCCCAAAAATGTAGATATACACCATTTCCTAGGAAAATTAAATAGCTTAGCCCATTCTATAAACTTTACTGTTGAGTTTGAAGAAAATAACTCATTGCCTTTTCTAGATGTTTTAATTATTAAGGGTAATAATGAATTCAAATTTAAAATTTACAGAAAACCTACAAATAACTGTTCCTATGTCCACTATTATTCCTCGCATCAAGATAGAGTCAAACTATCTGTTTTCTCATCAATGTTTTTGAGAGCTTTACGAATTTGTAGTCCTGAGTTCATAGATGAGGAAATATCCAAAATTTATGAAATAGGTAATGATTTAAAATACCCAAGAAATGTAATTGATAAATCTTTTAAAGTTGCTAGAAATACTTTTTACAATCCAAAAAGGGACAACCAGCCTTATTCAACTAAAAATATGTTGGTTCTCCCTTACCATGAAAACTTGGTTGATATGCCTTCTCTTCTTAAGACTTTTAATATTAAAGTTGTATTCAAAAATCTTGATACAGTAAAAAAACTTTTGATAAAGAATTCCCCCCAAAATGCTGATGGATGTGTGTATAAGATTCCTTGTAAAATTTGCGATAAAGTTTATTACGGTCAAACTGGTAAAAATCTCGAACTAAGATTAAAACAACATAAATATAGCATTAGAACTGGACAAGATTCCAATGCTCTGTTTATTCATGTAAGGGATTTTAACCATCCAATTGATTTTCAAAAAGCTGAGAAAGTAGTATCAAGCAAGTCCATGGTCGACAGGAATATAATTGAATCTTGTTTCATAAAAAGCAGTTTTGACAATAATATGAATATTTCCTTTGGTTTATATAAATTAGATCCATTTATAATTAATAGAATTTGGGAAGAATTTAATAATACACCGGACAAATAATCTTTAAAATTTCTTATTTCTTGGGTAGAATAGTTTGTGGGGTGAGTTGTGCCAAGGACCTATCCAAGTTGGCTCGCCGCGCGTCACGTGTTTAACCGTTGTGGGATCTGATAGTGAGGTGCCGGCCAGACCCCTTATATAGCTTCCTTGGATGCCTTACTTTCATAGTTCCTTGATAATGTGAGTAGTCACGAAAGCGCTTGGAATTTCTCTATTTTTTCAGAGTGGTTGTTTTGCATATATATATATATATATATATATATATATATATATATATATATATATATATATATATATATATATATATATATATATATATATATATATATATATCGCGAACGAGAGATAAAAGATGCAAAATAAACACAGGGGGAGTTGAATAATATGTTTATTAGATTTTTAATGAGGAAGCGTCATCAATATCACAAAGGTGTGGAGAGTTAAGTAAAAGATAAACATGCAAGGTTAGGTAGCAGGGAGTAGAAGGCTGGTCAGGAAGAATGATTGCTGGTGTGTGTATAAACAATGGTGTTTGCCGACTTTATTACGACGTTTCATGCAGGTCCAAACCTCGTAACAAAGACTTCACTGCAATCATAGTGTCTTTCTCAGTGCAGGTGTCTCTCTTCAGCCGTAATAATAGAAGCGACGTCGTTCACAGATGATAGGTTTCTCGTGGGGACAAGTGACGTCATGCCATCTTATACCATCGTTGTAGAAGTTGTTTAGTACTGCCAGACAGAATTCCTTCCCGTTTTCAGCGTTGTCTGGCTGGGGTAGTCCAAGACTGGCAAGAGAGAGACAAATCTGTGAGGCGTAGCCGTACACTCAGCGCAAGACGAAGGAAACTTAGAATGATTATCAGGTACTTATGGAGTAAGTTATGGAGTAATTATGGAGTAAATTATGAAGTAATTATAGAGTAAGTTATGGAGTAATTATTGGGGTAAGTTTTCAAAAAAATCGAAACTGTTGCATCTGCAACATAAAAGCTCAATGGTGATAAAAAGTTGCCCAATGGGCATCATGCCCAGAGATCAGGACTCACCTGCCTGTGTGGGACCAGTTGAGACCATAAAATGGAAAACCAGAGGGCCAGGCGAATGTATAACCGCTGCGGTAACCTCCGGTCCAGATGTACTTTACCCGCTCTGTAAAGAGAGACATTAGATCATGCTAGATGAGACATCAGATCATGCTAGATGAGACATCAGATCATGCTAGATGAGACATCAGATCATGCTAGATGAGACATCAGATCATGCTAGATGAGACATCAGATCATGCTAGATGAGACATCAGATCATGCTAGATGAGACATCAGATCATGCTAGATGAGACGTCAGATCATGCTAGATGAGACATCAGATCATGCTAGATGAGACATCAGATCATGCTAGATGAGACGTCAGATCATGCTAGATGAGACATCAGATCATGCTAGATGAGACATCAGATCATGCTAGATGAGACATCAGATCATGCTAGATGAGACATCAGATCATGCTAAAGCCATAGGGATAATACAATACATGGAAAACTGGAGATAATCAAGGTTTAAATAAGGCAGGATATGGGTAGCTTCAGTTCTAAGTATCAAGAACCATTTTCCAGCATCAAGGAACTCCCTTGAAGGAACACTTAGCAGAGTATCTCTCATAATTGTTGCTGGAGAACTCAAGTTCTCCAGCTTGCATGTTCTAGTATACCAATATTCATACTTAGATTTTTCAGTCAGCAATTTGCACTGAGCTCGATTAGCAGGAGGACTGAGCCTCCACGACTTGTTGTGCTCGATGACCTACATAATAATAATAGTAAGAATAATAATAATAATAATAATAATAATAATAATAATAATAATAATAATAATAATAATAATAATAATAATTATAATAATAATAATAATAATAATAATAATAATAATAATAATAATAATAATAACAATAATAATAATAATAATAATAATAATAATAATAATAATAATAATAATAATAATAATAATAATAATAATAATAATAATAATGAGAAAAAGAAGAAGAGGAAGAAGAAGAAGAAGAAGAAGAAGAAGAAGAAGAAGAAGAAGAAGAAGAAGAAGAAGAAGAAGAAGAAGAAGAAGAAGAAGAAGAAGAAGAAGAAGAATAGAAAACTAACATTCTTATTAATATCTTTGTGATGATATACATGTATATTAGAGCAGCCTAAGCCAACAAAAAGAGTAATGATGACGTCCAAACTGACCTTTGTAAATTATTTCGGAGATGATTTTGTTCTCCAGTGGCGTTTCAATACTGACGCCTTGCCATCCCCTGCCCAGCTTGGCACAATACTTGTTAGCAGTATACCAATCATATTTCCTGGCGCCATCGTGTCGCCACGAGAAGTGGTAGTCACTACCACCTGTACTCAAGTCAACCTGTGAAATTATATATAAGAACATAAGAAAGAAGGAATATTACAGCAGGCCTACTGGCCCATGCGAGGCAGGTTCAAGTCACCTACCCTCCCAAACCTAGTCTGGGCTTGAGATTTTGGTTCCAGTAATTGAAAAATGAATAATTGTTCGCTGGCTAAAGATTTATTGAATGATGACGTTCATGCTTACTTAAAAATAATATTGAGTATTACTGATTTTAAATTTGTTCTTAATGATAGATTCTCCAGGTTAGATAAAGTTTGTCAGGAAACAGGATAAGTGTTTCCTGACGCAGGTCTTAGATGACGACCTGCCGTTGGAGCTTTTGGTCGTCTGACCGAGGCCTACAAATTAAATTTGTTATGGCTACAGGAAACCCTTCGTTAATTGTTCAAAGAAATTTGTACGTTGACGTTTTACAACATTTTGTTTAAGATTCTCTGGTAATACACTGGGGTAATACTCTGATATACACGACGATCCGCTAAGTTAAATCGTTATCCTCAGTTTAAAGTTTGCTACGAAAATTAGCTAAATAGAAACATTCTTTATGGTTTACACACTTTATATTCAGAGGAAGTCAACAGAGAGTGTATACATGCACTGTTCCTACAATGGTTAAAGTCAAGTTAGTCAAAATGAGCAAGTTTTATGCTTGAATTAAATCACTCACCAGTCCGTACAGGCCGCCGTGCCTAACACCCACACCACTGCCGATTCCACCGATAAGACCAAGACCACTGCCTCCAACAAGACCACCTCCTCCGACTAGACCACCGCCTCCAACAAGACCTCCGCTACCAATTAAACCTCCGCCTCCGACAAGACCGCTACTTCCAATTCTGCCATAGGGACTATAGTACTGAGCGGTTGCCGCAGTAGCTACGGTGAGTATCAACACTGCCTTCATCTGCAACACAGATATTTTTAGTTATTAATCGAAATTGTGTTTACTGGCGTACTTGTTATCTGCATAAATCAACACATTTCGAAGCACAAACTTAGATATGAAACAGGCCAAGGTGGATCTCAACTTTTGATTAATAATCCAAACTTTGGAGATGAGACTTTAGATGACGTTTCCACTTAGATGTGATTTGAAAACGGGCAAAGATAAAGGAAAACGCTATCAAAAGTTTCCCTACAAAGTGTGGGTTATTTGTAGTTCCATCCACGGTATTGTGATTTATATATTTTCTCAGTTTTCTGTACACTGCTTTTCACCCAGATATTGTGATATTGGCGTGAATGCATTTATGCAAACAGGGTCACAGTTTACTTACATCACCGACACAACACTAAGGAGAACTTACCTCCTCTTGTGTCTGCCCGGGAGTGTGCCCACTGCGAGGCTCAGCTGCCTTATATCTGGTCAACATTGTATCTTCAGGGTCATCGAGAACCCATCCAACATATAAGGGAAAAAAACATTTCCTGTTTCGTGCAACTCGACATCAAGGAGGATGGGTTAATTTCTCTCCAGGACTAAATACCACGTGACATGAGTCTTACTCACCTGAAGTTCTGAACACTAGTGCCGTTGACCTGCTCCGGGAGGCGACAGTAGCATCCGCTCGCTTACCCTTCATGACTTTTAGATTTTTACACTATGTATGCGACCCATACTGCGTGACGGAATATGACAGGGGGAAACACAGTTAGCTTTTGTTCCCACAATGAAACCGTCATAGAGAATAGTAGTAGCACACTGCTGATTCATCCATTTTTGCTAAAAAATAAGTCATGGACTCCATGGGTTGGTAGTAAATATCATTGCTGAGATACGCCTCATTCCGTGTGAGGGTATGACATCTTAGGTTGCGTACATGTCTGTGTTATTCCACTATTACTGGCAACTCCCGCAGAACATGAGACCGATTCTGCTTAAAGTTACTCAGGGGTAGATAACGGGGAGAGGAGAAAAAAAGTATTAATAGTTAGTGCGAAGGTGTAAAGTAAGACCTGGCCCTGAGTAGTTGAACCTTCGAAGGACAGTGGAGCAGCCTGTGTTCTGGGCTCCTCCACCGTTAAGGGAAGAAGGGGGAATTCCCTGGGATTACTTTACTATATATCCAAGGATCTGCTAATGTCATCTGGAGCACAACAGATGGCACAACTACTAGCAATAACAATAACATCAACGACAATATGATTATCTTTATTATTATTATTATTATTGTTAATAATAATAATAATATTATCCTTTATTATTATTATTATTATTATTATTATTATTATTATTATTATTATTATTATTATTATTATTATTATTTTTATGGTGAAGTGCCAATAACGTATGAGTTGTGAGTGCTGGGGGAATTGAAGGCAATTTGTTTTAATGTTAAAGGCCACTGAACAAACACTAGGACATATTTATTGGATCAAGATTCCAGGACCGAAACGTTTTCTAATAAGTATGTCTTAGTGTTTTCTCATGTGTCTTTTGAAACCAGTTTCTTAGTGTCAGTTACCAAGGGCATGACTTGTGGATTTGTCCAATGTGACACCGTCTACGACTGCTTCACCTCACCTATCTACAGTACATAAGCTCCTTCGTACATATGCTGTACTCTTATCAAGATTGTTAGATTGATCACATCAACTCCAGGCTAAGGGACTGATTACCTCAAACTCCTGATCTTCAACCATTATTATTTGTATTGGACTGAAGAAGCCACTGGCTCACGAAAATTTCCACAATATAGATAACCAAGTGTTGCACAAATGTCTACTTTATCATAAATAGGAATCCCAGTATAAAGTGAAGAGGCATTCTGCATGCTAAACAGGCTTCTTCAGTCGCTTACAGGCGAATATAATACTGGCGACAGTAGAAGTAATAATTATAAGGAGATCTGTCTCTCAACCTGTCGCATCTGCAGCAAAAACTTTACGATTCATCAAATGAAAAACCAAAACTTTGTAGCACATTGTTTACAAATCAGAAGTAAGGGGGATGTTGCATCAGTTGTGAATGTCAACGTAGTTAAAAATTACACTCCAAGAAACATAACATTTTACGTCATGTTAAATTAAAATGTGAATTTATAGTGAAGGGGACTATGGATCAATTTATTATGTATTACGTACAGGGAGTGTTCTGGCATCACTTAGGTCCAACCTGTTGATAATTACGGTGGTCATTGACTCTAATGCCTCACGTTATACACTAACACAAAAGAGATATAATGCTTAAGTGCTCTCCATTCTTAGGTCAATATAAAAATTATATAAAGGGTTGGTAAATTTATTAGATTTTTAGATATAAAATATGTGATCAACATCCAAGACTATCAAGTTTCCACTTTGTCTCAAAGAATCAGCAATATGAGCCCACGTGAGGTGGGAGGGAGTCAAGGGAGCTCAGCCATAGAGCTTGTAAGCGCGACGCTCGCAGATGATGGCCTTTGGGTGGTAGCAAGCAACGTCGTGCCATTTGATGCCGTCGTTGTAGAAATTGTTAAGAACTGCCAGACAGAACTCCTTCCCTTCCTCAGCGTTGTCTGGTTGAGGTAATCCCTCACTGAGGCAGAAAGACAAATTATTAGTGTCTTTCTCAGCACAGCAGACATGATGAATTCAAATGCAGTGAGCAGCATTTTCATCTATTTTCCCCATTACCTACCCATGCTCAGGTATGTGTTGTTTTCATCACGAAAACAACACATACCGGGCCACACATGATCATGCTTATTATTTAGCTCCTCATCGAAACGCTTAAAATATATATAAATACTGCTTTTGTTAGGTACCTAACAACCTGTCGGTATTTTATACCTTTTTAAAATACCGCTTCTGTTGATCATAGGAATTTAATACTGAAACTGGATTACAGAACCTTATACAAACATTTTGTTTTCCTTAAATTAATTAAAAATAGATAAAGAACACCGCTCAAATATTTTAAAATAAAGCAAATATTCCTCATGATCTTCACTTCAGAGTTAATTACTCTCGATCAACACAGAAACAGTAGTTATATAGCCATAATTATTAATTATTGCCTCAGACAACTTCCAGGGCTGTCAGTCATACACAAAACAGCCCATTAAATAGTTATCCGGTATAGAAATACCAATTACTTCAGCTTAAAGTTTACAAAGGAGAAGTGGATGAGTGCAGAACTCACCTGCCAGTGTAAGACCAGTTAATTCCGTAGAAGGGATAGCCAGAAGGCCAGGCGAAGTCGTAGCCACTACGGTAACCACCAGTCCAGATGTACTCCAGCTTGTCTGGGCAAGAAAACGAATATAATAATCATTACAGGAGATAATAAAGGCAAATTCATTAGTAAGATATATGTGGAATACCTGAAAATCTTTATTGCACATGTATCTTATTTGTTAAATAAGAGAATAATGCCAAGCAAGTATTGATCATAATCAGAGAAGAAAATAATAAACAGCATTCCCTTTCATGATAACAAAAAATTATGATTAATAACAAAAGTGTGAATAAGGGTATTTTCGTTATTATTATTATTATTATTATTATTATTATTATTATTATTATTATTATTATTATAATTATGAATAATGATTTTTTTATCAACTTTCTCATGCGGAAATTTTTTTTCAATATAAGTAAAGTGAACTTAGAAAATTGTTGTTGTTTTACTGACCTTTGTAGATGATGCCTGAGATGATTTTGTCCTCTTCTGGAGTCTCAATGCTGACGCCCTGCCATCCCTTGCCCAGACTGTAGCAGTAATAGTTAGCAGTATGCCAGTCATACTTCTTGCCTCCGTCGTGACGCCACGAGAAGTGGTAGTCGCTCTCACCAACACTCAAGTCCACCTGTAAACATTACACATTCGATTAACTTTGATATTTTTTGGTCTCAAGAAATAATTTAGCAACCTCGTTATTTGATCCAAGGAACCTCTTGCATCAAAGATTTTCTTTGCACTTTGTGTTTTTCTTGAAACTCTTATATATACTTCATGTCTTTATATTTACTGTTTGTTTCGTGTTATGAATGCTTCTAAATATACAAAATTAATAATTTTACTCATTTGATGTTTCATTGCTTTTACTCACCTTTCCGTACCCACCGACCAGACCACCGCCAACGCCAAGACCACCGCCAACGCCAAGACCACCGCCAACGCCAAGACCACCGCCAACGCCAAGACCACCGCCAATACCAACACTTGTACCTCCAATGTGACCACCGCCTACAAGTTTACTGGCAAGTGGACCAGCACCATATCCACCATGTCCGTAGGTGCCGTAGTACTGAGCTGCTGCTGCAGCAGCCACAGTGAGAATCAACACTGCTTTCATCTGCAACATAGATATTGACAGTTATATTAAGGTCTTCTACCTTGATAATATTCTATATACAGTTAAATGCATTATTCATCCCCTGAGGATGACATTCATTTATGCTTGCAACTGTTTAATTTTTCATTCATTTGGGATTTACGTGTTGATATATCAGTGCATTTCCAGTGCGCAAACTGAAATATATAATATATCTTGACCATTGCCACGGTTTTCATTTTTCTGCGCATAGAACATAAAAAGTAAAAGCACTGCAGCAGGCCTACTGGCCCATGCTTGGCAGGGCCACATAGTGGTGTTGATAGTGTAAATATCCGTGCATATAGCTTCCTTCAACAGAACACTACCGCAGTTATTAAATACTGTCTCACCATGAAAACGCTGTGGATCAGCTGCGGTACAAGAACGCCCTTAAGTAACAATCACTAGGTGTTCCAGGGAAGGTTCTACTATGAAGCTACTGAAGCTTAAGCTTCAGGGCTCCTAATCTCTGAGGGCCCCCAGAAGCAACTTCAGTCCACATTTAAAATTTTGGGGTCTACTGTATGAGAAGTGGTTGCGAAGGGGCCCCCTTAACAGTTCAAGCTTCAGGGCTCCAACAATGTAGGTTCGCCACCGAGTTAATCAACACCTACCGTGTCCTGCTGGGGAGTGTACCTACTGTCAGCTGCCTCCATCTTATATACCTCGTCGTCAGAGCATCAACAAGGTCAGGCACAAAGCATTAGTCCTCCAGTGAAAATAGTTTCACGTACCGGAAGTTCAACGTGAACTTAATGTCTCGAAGAAAAGAAAAAAAACTTGAAACTTGATTAATGGTTCACTAAAGAGGGGAAAGAAGAGGGTTTAAATCTTATCGACTACACGAGGGTTATTAAGGCAGCAAATAATTTTTTTACTACCAGTCAGGATTCTTTTAATCCGTAAAGTAGGGATTAAATTATATTCTCAGTGATATATACACCTCTTGGTGTAGATATCTCATGATAAAATCGGCTGTATAAAATGTATAAAAATCTGCTGAAAACAAGAATGTATGAAAATCTGCTGACAACAAGAATGTATAAAAATTTGCTAAATAAAAATTTATTGAAAACAAGAATTTAAAAAAATCTGCTCCTGCCTCTCAAAACTACCGTACTACTATGACATGGTCTTGGATGGTCGTTCCTGCCTCTCACAACTACCGTACTACTATGACATGGTCTTGGATGGTCGTTCCTGCCTCTCACAACTACCGTTCTACTATGACATGGTCTTGGATGGTCGTTCCTGCCTCTCACAACTACTGGACCACAATGTTAGGGTTTTGGATGGTCGTTCCTGCGTCTCACAACTACCGTACTACTATGACATGGTCTTGGATGGTCGTTCCTGCCTCTCACAACTACCGTACTACTATGACATGGTCTTGGATGGTCGTTCCTGCCTCTCACAACTACTGGACCACAATGTTAGGGTTTTGGATGGTCGTTCCTGCGTCTCACAACTACCGTACTACTATGACATGGTCTTGGATGGTCGTTCCTGCCTCTCACAACTACTGGACCACAATGTCAGGGTCTTGGATGGTCGTTCCTGCCTCTCACAACTACCGTACTACTATGACATGGTCTTGGATGGTCGTTCCTGCCTCTCACAACTACTAGACCACAATGTCAGGGTCTTGGATGGTCGTTCCTGCCTCTCACAACTACTGGACCACAATGTCAGGGTCTTGGATGGTCATTCCTGCCTCTCACATCTAATGGACAACTAGGACATGGTCTACAATAGTCGCGTCTGCCTCTCACAACTGCTGGACAACTAGGATATGGTCTAGAATGGTCGCTCCTGCCTCTCACAACTGCTGGACAACTAGGACATGGTCTACAATAGTCGCGTCTGCCTCTCACAACTGCTGGACAACTAGGATATGGTCTAGAATGGTCGTTCTTGCCTCTCACAGCTGCTGGACCACTATAACATGATCTTGGATGGTCGTTTCTGCCTCTCACAACTACTGGATAACTAGGACATGGTCTTGGACGGTCGCTTCTTCCAATCACAACTACAGGACCATTATGACATGGTCTTGGATTGACGCTCCTGCCTCCCACAACTGCTGGATCACTATGACATGGTCTTGGATGCACTAGACACACATAATGCATATGTAGTATACATAGACATTGCGAAATCCTTCGGAAAGTGTGATCACGTCGTAATAGCATGACACTGGCCATGTCAGTGTCGATTAAACAAGTGGGGAAGACTCGACCCTTCGTTTGCAATTCACAGTCCAGCCCCTGATCACTTAGCCTGTTTTAAGGTCACCAAGAGGTAATTACCGACAGCATGACTAACAAAGCACGACGGGGGCCGCAATTAACGAACAGAGGATCGAGCCTTTACCGCTCCTTGAACCACCCACGCAGGTTTAACACTTTATCTATTATTATCCACCATCATGGTAGAGAAAATACAGTGGTTGAACACAGCAGAAATTCTGTGCAATTACTTTTATATTTTTTTTGTTATTTGTGTTTCTTTAGGAAGCTGCTGTAACACTGTGTTTGTGTGTAACACTGTGTGTGTAACACTGTGTGTGTAACACTGTGTTTGTGTGTAACACTGTGTGTGTAACACTGTGTGTGTAACACTGTGTGTGTAACACTGTGTGTGTAACACTGTGTTTGTGTGTAACACTGTGTGTGTAACACTGTGCGTGTAACACTGTGTTTGTGTGTAACACTGTGTGTGTAACACTGTGTGTGAAACACTGTGTGTGTAACACTGTGTTTGTGTGTAACACTGTGTGTGTAACACTGTGTTTGTGTGTAACACTGTGTGTAACACTGTGTTTGTGTGTAAAACTGTGTTTGTGTGTAACACTGTGTGTGTAACACTGTGTGTGTAACACTGTGTGTGTAACACTGTGTTTGTGTGTAACACTGTGTTTGTGTGTAACACTGTGTGTAACACTGTGGTTGTGTGTAACACTGTGTTTGTGTGTAACACTGTGTTTGTGTGTAACACTGTGTTTGTGTGTAACACTGTGTGTGTAACACTGTGTTTGTGTGTAACACTGTGTTTGTAACACTGTGTTTGTGTGTAACACTGTATTTGTGTGTAACATTGTGTGTGTAACACTGTGTTTGTGTGTAACACTGTGTTTGTGTGTAACACTGTGTGTAACACTGTGTTTGTGTGTAACACTGTGTTTGTGTGTAACACTGTGTTTGTGTGTAACACTGTGTGTGTAACACTGTGTGTGTAACACTGTGTTTGTGTGTAACACTGTGTTTGTGTGTAACACTGTGTTTGTGTGTAGCACTGTGTTTGTGTGTAACACTGTGTGTGTAACACTGTGGTTGTGCGTAACACTGTGTGTAACACTGTGTTTGTGTGTAACACTGTGTTTGTGTGTAACACTGTATTTGTGTGTAACACTATGTGTAACACTGTGTTTGTGTGTAACACTGTGTTTGTGTGTAACACTGTGTGTGTAACACTGTGGTTGTGCGTAACACTGTGTGTAACACTGTGTTTGTGTGTAACACTGTGTGTGTAACACTGTGTTTGTGTGTAACACTGTGTTTGTAACACTGTGTTTGTGTGTAACACTGTGTTTGTGTGTAACACTGTGTTTGTGTGTAACACTGTGTGTAACACTATGTTTGTGTGTAACACTGTGTGTAACACTGTGTTTGTGTGTAACACCGTGTGTAACACTGTGTTTGTGTGTAACACTGTCTTTGTGTGTAACACTGTGTGTGTAACACTGTATTTGTGTGTAACACTGTGTGTAACACTGTGTTTGTGTGTAACACTGTTTGTGTGTAACACTGTGTGTAACACTGTGTTTGTGTGTAACACTGTGTTTGTGTGTAACACTATGTGTAATACTGTGTTTGTGTGTAACACTGTGGTTGTGCGTAACACTGTGTGTAACACTGTGTTTATGTGTAACACTGTGTTTGTGTGTAACACTGTGTGTAACACTGTGTTTGTGTGTAACACTGTGTGTAACACTGTGTTTGTGTGTAACACTGTGTTTGTGTGTAACACTGTGTTTGTGTGTAACACTGTGTTTGTGTGTAACACTGTGTGTAATACTGTGTTTGTGTGTAACACTGTATTTGTGTGTAACACTGTGTTTGTGTGTAACACTGTGTGTAACACTGTGTGTGTGTGTGTGTGTGTGTAACACTGTGTGTGTGTAACACTGTGTTTGTGTGTAACACTGTGTTTGTGTGTAACACTGTGTTTGTGTGTAACACTGTGTTTGTGTGTAACACTGTGTTTGTGTGTAACACTGTGTGTGTAACACTGTGTTTGTGTGTAACACTGCGTTTGTGTGTAACACTGTGTTTGTTTGTAACACTGTGTTTGTGTGTAACACTGTGTGTAACACTGTGTTTGTGTGTAACACTGTGTGTAACACTGTGTTTGTGTGTAACACTGTGTGTAACACTGTGTTTGTGTGTAACACTGTGTGTGTAACACTGTGGTTGTCCGTAACACTGTGTGTAACAATGTGTTTGTGTGTAACACTGTGTGTAACACTGTGTTTGTGTGTAACACTGTGTGTAACACTGTGGTTGTGTGTAACACTGTGTTTGTGTGTAACACTGTGTTTGTGTGTAACACTGTGTTTGTGTGTAACACTGTGTGTGTAGCACTGTGGTTGTGCGTAACACTGTGTGTAACACTGTGTTTGTGTGTAACACTGTATTTGTGTGTAACACTGTGTTTTTGTGTAACACTGTGTGTGTAACACTGTGTTTGTGTGTAACACTGTGTGTGTAACACTGTGTTTGTGTGCAACACTGTGTGTGTAACACTGTGTTTGTGTGTAACACTGTGTGTGCAACACTGTGTTTGTGTGTAACACTGTGTGTGTTACACTGTGTTTGTGTGTAACACTGTGTGTGTAACACTGTGTTTGTGTGTAACACTGTGTGTGTAACACTGTGTGTGCAACACTGTGTTTGTGTGTAACACTGTGTGTGTAACACTGTGTTTGTGTGTAACACTGTATGTAACACTGTGTTTGTGTGTAACACTGTGTGTGTAACACGGTGTTTGTGTGTAACACTGTGTGTGTAACACTGTGTTTGTGTGTAACACTGTGTTTGTGTGTAACACTGTGTGTAACACTGTGTTTGTGTGTAACACTGTGTGTGTAACACGGTGTTTGTGTGTAACACTGTGTGTGTAACACTGTGTGTGTAACACTGTGTTTGTGTGTAACACTGCGTTTGTGTGTAACACTGTGTGTGTAACACTGTGTTTGTGTGTAACACTGTGTGTAACACTGTGTTTGTGTGTAACACTGTGTTTGTGTGTAACACTGTGTTTGTGTGTAACACTGTGTGTGTAACACTGTGGTTGTGCGTAACACTGTGTGTAACACTGTGTTTGTGTGTAACACTGTATTTGTGTGTAACACTGTGTTTGTGTGTAACACTGTGTGTGTAACACTGTGTTTGTGTGTAACACTGTGTGTGTAACACTGTGTTTGTGTGCAACACTGTGTGTGTAACACTGTGTTTGTGTGTAACACTGTGTGTGCAACACTGTGTTTGTGTGTAACACTGTGTGTGTAACACTCTGTTTGTGTGTAACACTGTGTGTGTAACACTGTGTTTGTGTGTAACACTGTGTGTGCAACACTGTGTTTGTGTGTAACACTGTGTGTGTAACACTGTGTTTGTGTGTAACACTGTGTGTAACACTGTGTTTGTGTGTAACACTGTGTGTAACACTGTGTTTGTGTGTAACACTGTGTGTGTAATACTGTGTTTGTGTGTAACACTGTGTTTGTGTGTAACACTGTGTGTGTAACACTGTGTTTGTGTGTAACACTGTGTGTGTAATACTGTGTTTGTGTGTAACACTGTGTGTGTAACACTGTGTGTGCAACACTGTATTTGTGTGTAACACTGTGTGTGCAACACTGTGTTTGTGTGTAACACTGTGTGTGTAACACTGTGTTTGTGTGTAACACTGTGTGTGTGTAACACTGTATGTGTAACACTGTGTTTGTGTGTAACACTGTGTGTGTAGCACTGTGTTTGTGTGTAACACTGTGTGTGTAACACTGTGTGTGCAACACTGTGTTTGTGTGTAACACTGTGTGTGCAACACTGTGTTTGTGTGTAACACTGCGTTTGTGTGTAACACTGTGTTTGTGTGTAACACTGTGTGTGTAACACTGTGTTTGTGTGTAACACTGTGTGTGTAACACTGTGTTTGTGTGTAACACTGTGTTTGTGTGTAACACTATGTTTGTGCGTAACACTGTGTTTGTGTGTAACACTGTGTTTGTGTGTAACACTGTGCTTGTGTGTAACACTGTGTGTGTAACACTGTGCTTGTGTGTAACGCTGTGTTTGTGTTACACCGGTGTGTAACACTAGTGTTTGTTTGTTACACTGGTGTTTCTGTGTGTCACTGGTGTCACACTGGTGTTTGTATGTTACACTGGTGTTTGTGTGACTAATGTTTGTGTGCTACACTGATGTTTGTGTGTTACACTGGTGTTTGTGTGTTACACTGATGTTTGTGTGCTACACTAGTGTTTTTGCGTTACACTGGTGTTTGTGTGTTACACTGATGCTTTTGTGCTACACTGATGTTTGTATGTTACACTGGTGTTTGTATGTTACACTGGTGTTTGTATGTTACACTGATGTTTGTGTGATACACTGGGGTTCGTGTGTTACACTGATGTTTGTGTGTTACACTGGTGTTTTTGTGTTACACTGGTGTTTGTATGTTACACTGATGTTTGTGTGTTACATTGATGTTTGTATGTTACACTGGCGTTTGTATGTTACACTGATGTTTGTGTGATACACTGGGGTTCGTGTGTTACACTGATGTTTGTGTGTTAATCTGGTGTTTTTGTGTTACACTGGTGTTTGTGTGTTACACTGATGTTTGTGTGTTACACTGGTGTTTGTGTGTTACACTGGTGTTTGTGAGGCTTATGTTTGTGTGTTACACTGGTGTTTGCGTGTTACACTGGTGTTTTTGTGGCTAATGTTTGTGTGTTACACTGGTCTTTGTGTTACACTGCTGTTTGTGTGGCTTATGTTTGTGTGTTACACTGGTGTTCGTGTGTAATAATGGTGTTCGTGTGTAAGTTATTATCATAATCCGTACTAAGCGCTAAACCCACAAGGGTCATACATCTCTGATGTGTGTATAAAACTGGTGTTTGTGTGTGTGTGTGTGCTCACCTAAATGTGGCTGCAGGGATCGAGTCTCAGCTCCTGGCCCCCGCTTCTTCGCTGGTCACTACTAGGTTCCCTGTCTCCTAGCTTTGAGAGTCTTATCGTACCTTTTCGTCAAGCTATGTATTGATCCTCCCTCCATTACTTCACCCTCCAGGTCGTTCCACTTCCTGATTATTCTGAGTCCGAAGAAATACTTTCTAATGTACTTACCTATATGTTGTTCCAAGGACCAATTCGCAGCTCCTGGCCCGTGTGTGTGTGTGTGTGTGTACTCTCCTACACCATACACACTCACCTGTGTGTATGTGTGTGTGTATGTGTGTATGTAGGTGAGTACACATACACTCACCTATTTGTGGTTGCAGGGGTCGAATCACAGCTCCTGGCCCCACCACTCTGCAAGTCGCTACTAACTCCACTCTCTACCTGCTCCAAGAGCCTTATCGTACTTCATCTTAAAGCTATATATGGATCCTGCCAGCACTACTTCCCTTTGCAGAATGTGTGTGTGTGTGTGTGTGTGTATGCGTGTACTCACCTAGTTGTACTCCCCTAGTTGTGGTTGCAGGCGTCGAGTCCTAGCTCCTGGTCCCGCCTCTTCACTGGTCGCTACTAGGTCACTCTCCCTGAACCGTGAGCTTTATTATACCTCTGCTTAAAGCTATGTATGGATTCTGCCTCCACTACATCGCTTCTCAAACTATTCCACTTCCTGACTACTCTGTGGCTGAAGAAATACTTCCTAACATCCCTGTGATTCATCTGTGTCTTCAACTTCCAACTGTGTCCCCTTGTTGCTGTGTCCCATCTCTGGAACATTCCGTCTTTATCCACCTTGTCAATTCCTCTCAGTATTTTGTATGTCGTTATCATGTCCCCCCTATCTCTACTGTCCTCCAGTGTCGTCAGGTCGGTTTCCCTTAACCTCTCCTCGTAGGACATACTCTTTAGCTCTGGGACTAGTCTTGTTGCAAACCTTTGCACTTTCTCTAGTTTCTTTACGTGCTTGGCTAGGTGTGGGTTCAAACTGGCGCCTCATACTCCAATATAGGCCTAACGTACACGGTGTACAGGGTCCTGAACGATTCCTTATTAAGATGTCGGAATGCTGTTCTGAGGTTTGCTAGGCGCCCATATGCTGCAGCAGTTATTTGGTTGATGTGCGCTTCAGGAGATGTGCCTGATGTTATACTCACCCAAAGATCTTTTCCCTTGAGTGAGGTTTGTAGTCTCTGCCCCCTACACTGTACTCCGTCTGCGGTCTTCTTTGCCCTTCCCCAATCTTCATGACTTTGTACTTGGTGGGGTTGAACTCCAGGAGCCAATTGCTGGACCAGATCTGCAACCTGTCCAGATCCCTTTGTAGTTCTGCCTGATCTTCGATCAAGTGAATTCTTCTCATCAACTTCTCGTCATCTGCAAACAGGGACACTTCGGAGTCTATTCCTTCCGTCATGTCGTTCACAAATACCAGAAACAGCACTGGTCCTAGAACTGACCCCTGTGGGACCCCGCTGGTCACAGGTGCCCACTCTGACACCTCGCCACGTACCATGACTCGCTGCTGTCTTCCTGACAAGTATTCCCTGATCCATTGTAGTGCCTTACCTGTTATCCCTGCTTGGTCCTCCAGTTCTTTTTTTTTTTTTTTTTTTTTTTTTTTTTTTTTTTTTTTTTTTTTTTTTTTTTTTTTTTTTTTTTTTTTTTTTTGTGTGTGTGTGTGTGTGTGTGTGTGTGTGTGTGTGTGTGTTTGTTACAAAATCGCCAGTAACACGCTGACAGATCATGAAACTGCTGCAACAACATGCAGGTATGAGACTGCCTACAGAGAGGTGACTGGTGCTCGATTTCGTTACCGTCATTGTGTTGTAACGTCAAGTAAGGTGACGGAGATGGAGCGGAGGAAAGCTTGCTTCCGTATCCGGTATCTCTGCTCATGAGTCAAATTCGCTTTAGCTCCAGAGACATATATAATGACCCGTCATACCAGTAGACGGGCTCAACGTATGTATGGACACCTGGAAGCCTTTTAATTTAATAAGAAATGATAGTTTCCTACAGAGTTCCAGCACATTGATAAAAGTTATATTATTCAATAAAAATGATAAATAACGCTAAGGCTCCATAGTGAAATTAGTAAATTTCACTCAAAATCTCACTTAAATAACAATGTTGATAAGCTCAAACCATTATAAATCAAAACAAAAAATGTTACCTATTTTACTGTACGTATATCGTAGATCTATTGTGAATAAATTAAGAACAAGACCTAGAAGCAGGGAATATACTGAGAAGTGTATGTCTCTTAGTGTTTATTCACTGAGTTTATTTAAATCTTTATTTTCAAGATTACAGCATTCTTTAATGGTGGTACACAGGTGATAAGAAGCCTTAATGACCCTCCTGTAGTCGGCAAACATTAAACTCAATTACCCAGCCAGCCAGAACCTAGTAGCAATAGGTGTGAATGTTGGGAACCCACGAAGGCAGTGTTCCGAGACACTATGAAAGGAAAACAGATTTTTAATCTCTGTATTCAAATGTCGTACTGCTGACGATATTAAGCAAAAGACACGATCTAACAAAGAGAATTGCTCTGTTAACTCTTTATCAAGTCATACGTGTCTCTAAAGCTCTACAAAAAACGACACTACAGGATATTTCACTGGTAGGAGTCCCCTAGTCCTGTAATTGCAACCGTCATGTTTGTGTATTATGTCTGTAGTAAACGATAACTCGGGACCTCCTACGAGTGAAACAACTGTATATCCAAATATAGTCGTCTTCCGCACTGTCTTTCCTTCATGGATAGATAACTAGAGATTCGATTAGGGAAAGTCGTGCATATTTTGTATATCGATGATACATCACAGACTATAAAATCCCTGCAGTTTTTGGTCACTGCATTTAAGGCTATAAGAAAAACCGGATTGTCCAGCGACTAAGAAGTAAAGCTTACGACGAATCTTATGAAACTCTTGCAGAGGAATTGCAGATTTTCTCCAGCCTAGAGAATGCGAGAAGTTAATTAATACTAATATTTACAGTTATCGATGAGCATGACCATCTTGATACAGAATAATACTTTAATATTACTTATTCAAACATAGCATCAATAATGCGTAACTGACTCACGTTTTGGATATGAATCTTTGTGAAATATTTTGGCCGCTACTTTTGCATGATTTCGAAAAAACAGCACTTTGATGAATGAGACACTTGTTATAGAGACGTGTCGCTAACCAAGGGCTTTATCGGTCCATTTAAGTTGAAACTGTGAGGTAATCAGTCCATCAACCTTGAGAAAAGTATATATATATATATATGTATATATATATATATGTATATAATATATATATATATGTATATATATGTATATATATGTATATATATATATATATATATATTTTTTTTTATCAATAAAATATAGGGAAGTACCACCTCTATAGCTGGAATGGGGACCCTCATCCTCAGAGAAGACAATAAACGTACCTCAGGGAAAACTCAAGGTTCTCCCCGGAGCTGTTTGAATATTTTCTTCTCCTACCACCCCCTATATTTATATTCTATGTGAACATTTATTAATAAACAAAATACATTTACAGAAAAAAACATAAACATGAATACAATGGCACAATGTATCAAAGATGATGAATTTCCTCCAGCTCCTCCGAGGCTGGACGTGAACCAAGTATGCAGCAAGCATTTCCCCTCTGGATGGCGACGCTGAGGCGCTGGAACATGAAAGTGGCTGCCCTTGGGTCCCTGGTGGCGTCGATGAGTCTGGAACCCAATTCTTTAAGGAAACGTGTGGCATTTTTTCCCCATGATCCCAAGGTCTCTGATCCCACTGGGACAAATTGATACTGTTGGCTAATGTCCCTGTACTTGCTGATCTTGTACTCCTCCCTGTGGTCAGCAGCTCCTCCCTGTCGCCCCACACTGTGATGGATATAGGTGCCAGCCAGTGTGGACACACAGGTATAGTCCCATGCTAAGAGCTTGCCATTCTTCCAAGGATAGATGGTGATCCCGTCGGGGCGGTTTGCTGGGTTGTGGGTGTTGTTTGCTGCAAGTGATCGTGGCTCCCTCTCGGCAGGGCATCCAGCTGTAGCAAGGGTTCTCTTAATGATGTCGTTGACCTCATTGTGTCTTGCATGCCAGCCCTTGGTTTTGGAACAGTTGAGACCATGTAGACCGTATTGGTCTGCTTGCACTTCGCCGCAAATACACATATATTCTGTGTGAATTGGGGCAGCAAGGCGCAGAGCCACTGCAATACGGAGGGTCTTAGGGTCGAGTCGCGTTCCCATTGCCGATATGGGAACTGTTTGGAGGAAGTCCCCGGAGTGAGGTGCACTCACAGCCTGGAGACGGGCAATCTCCCTATCTGATGTTGCAGCCCTGAGCATGTTGGCAAGCACCTTTTCAGCAATTGGGCTATCCCAGCTTGACTGTTTGTGAGCCAGTGCTGCACTAGGGTTTGGTGCTGGAGCAGCAAGAGTCTCCCATTCGGTGATGGCACTGACATATATATATATATATATATATATATATATATATATATATATATATATATATATATATATATATATATATATATATATATATATATATATATATGTATGTATATATATATATATATATATATATATATATATATATATATATATATATATATATATATATATATATATATATATATATATATATATATATATATATATATATATATATATATATATATATGTATGTATTGGATCTGATAATGGTCCCAGATGGATTGAAATATATTTTAAGGTTTTCCTCTCTAAATTTCAAAGTAGCTGTGAGTTGCTCCAGCCACTGTGTTGTGACTTATTCTTCGCCCAACAATAGTAATAAAACAATAGACAAATGATTTCAGTCTTACGAAGCGTAATATATTTTGTTTATTCAGTGATGAACGGATTAGAATGCAAGAAATGAAAATAATATCCAATAAACATTAAAGAGTAGGAAAAAAAATGATTTCACCACCTAACAGATATTGTTTTGTCCGCCAAACCTAACCTAACCTAACTTAACCTAACCTAACCTAACCTAACCTAACCTAACTTAACCTAACCTAACCTAACCTAACCTAACCTAACTTAACCTAACCTAACCTAACCTAACCTAACCTAACTTAACCTAACCTAACCTAACCTAACCTAACCTAACCTAACCTAACTTAACCTAACCTAACCTAACCTAACCTAACCTAACTTAACCTAACCTAACCTAACCTAACCTAACCTAACCTAACTTAACCTAACCTAACCTAACCTAACCTAACCTAACTTAACCTAACCTAACCTAACCTAACCTAACCTAACCTAACTTAACCTAACCTAACCTAACCTAACCTAACTTAGCCTAACTTAACCTAACCTAACCTAACCTAACCTAACCTAACCTAACCTAACCTAACCTAACCTAACCTAACCTAACCTAACCTAACCTAACCTAGCCTAGCCTAACCTAACCTAACCTAACCTAGCCTAACCTAACCTAACCTAACCTAACCTAACCTAACCTAGCCTAACCTAACCTAACCTAACCTAACCTAACCTAACCTAGCCTAACCTAACCTAACCTAACCTAACCTAGCCTAACCTAACCTAACCTAACCTAACCTAACCTAACCTAGCCTAGCCTAACCTAACCTAACCTAACCTAGCCTAACCTAACCTAACCTAACCTAACCTAACCTAATCTAACCTAACCTAGCCTAACCTAACCTAACCTAACCTAACCTAACCTAACCTAACCTAACCTAACCTAGCCTAACCTAACCTAACCTAACCTAACCTAACCTAGCCTAACCTAACCTAACCTAACCTAACCTAACCTAGCCTAACCTAACCTAACCTAACCTAACCTAACCTAACCTAGCCTAACCTAACCTAACCTAACCTAACCTAACCTAACCTAGCCTAACCTAACCTAACCTAACCTAACCTAACCTAAACTAACTCAACCTAACCTAACATACCCTAACCTAACCTAACCCAACCAAACCTAATCTAACCTAACCTAACCTAACCCAACCCAACCCACCCCAACTCAACCCAACCCAACCCAACCCAACCTAACATAGCCGACATTGTTTTTTCCGCCTTATAAGTTTCTATAAACAACTAGTCTAGATTAGAGACCTAACTTAGGACTTTATGTATAGTCCGTGTGCTGCGAATGACCTACGTGCAAGTCTGCTAATAGCTGCTCCTGCGGTTACCTCACGGTACATGTAGATGCATAGTAAATAGGTACCTACGACTAGTACTTATGCATCCTGGGGGAAGGTGAATAAGACACATGTGCAAGACTTAGGTATCTTTATTGCAGGAACTTTTCGCTTGTGCAGCAGACATCTTCAGTCTAATAGAAGTGGAGAGAGAATTTTGAGGTGACCATTGTCAGCCTTGGTAGCTCAGCCCCTTTGTCTGATTGACTGTGGTCAGTCCCTTAGCCTCGTCTGAAGGTGGTCAATCCCACAGCCTTGATTATGCGTGGTCAGTCTATTAGTTTCGATTAAAGGTGGTCAGTCGCATAGCCTTGATTATAAGCGGTCAATCTATTAGTGCCGATTAAGAGTGATCAGTCCCGATGCCTTGATTATAAATGGTCAGTCTATTAGTCACAATTGAAGATGGATAGTCCCACAGTCTTGATTATGAGTGGCTTGTCCCTTGACTAGGAAAAAGGTCCTCAAACAAAATCCTCAAGTGGTAACGTTACACGATTCGACTTTCTTACATTATCCTGCGTTATCAATCCTCCAGCGTTACTAATGTGTCTAATATCTCTTTCTTTGATTCTTTGTTTCTTAGACGAGGTTCTAAATCAATGTCCGAAGAAAAGAACACTGTTATTGTTTGAACCCAGTGGCCGACTGTTGTATATATCTGGAAACATTTCTATAAACTTCTATAACACTTCTATACATCTGCGTGTTTCTATAAATATGAAAAAAATAATTTAAAACAGTTTCTTCATTATTATTATTATTATTATTATTATTATTATTATTATTATTATTATTATTTTTGTTATTATTATTATTATTATTATTATTATTAGTAGTAGTAGTAGTAGTAGTAGTAGTAGTAGTAGTAGTAGTAGTAGTAGTAGTAGCAGTAGTAGTAGTAGCAGTAGTAGTAGCAGTGGTAGTGGTAGTAGTAGTAGCAGTAGTAGCAGCAGTAGTAGCAGTAGTAACAGTAATAGTAGCAGTGGTAGTATAAGTAGCAGCAGCAGCAGTAGTAGCAGCAGCAGCACCACCACCACCACCACCAGTAGTACTAGTAGTAGTAGTCGTAGTCGTAGTAGTAGTAGTAGTAGTAGTAGTAGTAGTAATAGCAGCAGCAGTAGCAGTAGTAGTAGTAATAGTAGTGGTAGTAGTAGTAGTAGTAGTAGAAGTAGTAGTAGTAGTAGTAGTAGTAGCAGCAGCAGTAGGATGTTCCATAGAGATATAACACAGCAACAAGGGAACACAGTTGAAAGCTGAAGACACAGATGAATCACAGGGATGTTAGGAAGTATTTCTTCAGCCACAGAGTAGTCAGGAAGTGGAATAGTTTGGGAAGCGATGTAGTAGAGGCAGGATCCATACATAGCTTTAAGCAGAGGTATGATAAAGCTCACGGCTCAGGGAGAGTGACCTAGTAGCGTCCAGTGAAGAGGCGGGGCCAGGAGCTAGGACTCGACCCCTGCAACCTCAACTAGGTGAGTACAACTAGGTGAGTAAACACACACACACACACACACACACACACACGTTAAAATAACAGTGGTCATTGATACAGCCATTTTTTCCCTCTGACTTTCTTATATTTTATGGTGAAAAAGAATAATATGAATTATTACTCGGCTCAAGAACGCCAATTTATTTTAATTGTAACATAGATTTATAAAGCCAGCGTAAAGGCCACAGACATAAGAGTTGACTCATTATGACAAAGCACCGGATATTAAATATTATATTGTACCCCAGGTAACTACATATCATTGTCAACACGTAAATATTATCTGCAATTACTGTGACTAATATTCAAATATATATATATATATATATATATATATATATATATATATATATATATATATATATATATATATATATATATATATATATATATATATATATATATATATATATATATATATATATATATATATATATATAATGCTTAACAATTCGCAAACAGGTGAAATTATTTACAAAAATTGTCTCTACGTCCACAGGCTCGAACTGCAACTGTGTATTATAGTCCATAGTACTTTACCACGGTTTTTAGGGTAAGTTTGTGGTGCTTATTCCGAATATGTCATCGGTTTTGCTTGACAGATTTGGTATCCCATTGTTAAATGCAAAAGATATGAAAAATATATTGATCAGGCGGGGGTGACTTACAAATCGCATTGATTTTATTTTTAGATCATGCAAAAGCCAAATCATGTAATACATGGTAGTACTTCATTATATATAATAACAGCTGACATAGGAAGATAATTCAGATACCACTAATTAGTGCGTATGTAAACATTGCTTTTATGATTTTTTCTGTTGGTTATCAGCACAGATTTGTTGAGTGAGCAATTGGAAGAAATGCATTTTGGTTACCATTGTGCAATGAGACACATTTCAAGCTTCTAATGGAGCTGTCTATAAACAGCCGCCAATCTCCTAGTCGATATTTAAGTCCCATTCGAAGAAGAAGTCCAGAGATGGAATTGCAGTATTCAAGTTCTTTATCTTGGCTGAAGTAATGAAGGAGTTCCACCTCTCTTGCCTAATAAGTTGTTATTTTAACTTCTTGTTGTAGACAGTTCTTTTCTTTTAGTGTGGATGCTAAAAGTTCAGATGTTTGCTTTGACAAACTGAGGTCACGTATCAGATCACTGAGCTCTTCATGGGAGAACTGCTGGGAAGTTGAAATGCTTACTTCATATTCACTTCCACTGCTATCATCTGTGTTACATCCTAAGCCCTGAGTTTCTTCAACATCTGACAACGGAAGGTCAGACAGTGTTGTAAACACTGGTATGGTAACATCTTTATTGTGTTGCACAAGTCTCCTTGCTGATTCCAAATCAGGATATTCCCACTTGACACTATTGTATCACTTGCAACCTTTCACAATCACCATGCAGAGATAACAATCGTAGTGGTGGTTTTTCGGTTCTCTCCACACCATACGCACACTGAAATTTAAAGTTTTCCTTTGTCTATATTTCCACTGTAGTCAGCATTCTACACAGGTTTTGCAACCATATGGGGAGTCCAAGACTTGTCTTGTTCTCCAAGTGCCACTCAAAAATAAGCAAGATAAACTGGTTTTACAAAATATGTGATGCCTTTTCTTTCTTTCTGCAAAGAGTATTCGCCACAAACGTAGCAAAATGGGATGGGATTGTTCAAGCAGACTCTTCGTGAAGAACTCAAGTTCATCTGGTAAAAATAACAAGATAAAGGTTACAATATTGTCAGGTGGTCGTTGCTGATACAACTCCATTCGTTAAATATTAAATCATTTAAAAATAAAATTGTAATCTTAATTAAAACTATCAGTATATATAAATAGTCACTACATATACACGGGTTGTGGCTAAATTTCCTGTAAATTGAGGGTAGGTATTCAATATCTCACAAACTAGAGACAATCTGGAAAACCTATTTTCGAATTCAGCAGCCCCAAAATATCCTAAATACCTTCAAAAATCTTTGGCAACTATTTTTTTTTATTGACCAGTGATGTGGAGAAATTTTCTCCAGGAAGGGGGGGATATTCAGCACCCTTCAGCCCCTTTCAGCCCTGAGGGACCCAACCGTCTCAGAAGGGGCAAATGGCGTCGCTTCCTGCACAAATAACTCGCACTAAGGAGAATGACACTTTAACAACGTCATCATAAGCTTCATTCTCCTGTGTGAGTTATTTGCACAAGGTAAGAATGATTCCTCAGATTATACTCAGGGTAAGAATGATTAATTACATCACTGTCTCAGGAAAATTATTCATATCATCACACTCAAAATAAGAATCATTAATTTCATCACACTGGAAGTGAGAAAAATTCATTGTATCATACTCTAAGCATGATTCGATTCCTTATATCCAGAGTAAGAATGATTCATTTCATCACATTCAAGGTAAGAATAATTCAGTTAATCATACATGTAGCACTTGTGCAATGTTATATCATGATGGTCTTTTACGCTGTTTTATACGTATATTCGTGACATATTTGGCAGCGTGAGACTCTGGAAAGTATTGTTCCATCCCCCACGATACTCTTCATTTTCTTACTTGCAATTCTGTTCGGCAATTTTTTTTTAGCACGGTTGAATTTACAGGCTTGAAGCTGTTATCTCTCGTCAGTTCAGTGCCCAGGTATATCTAGGGTATGCTGTCCTCCAGGATGCCGCCTGCTACAGTTAACTAACACCCAGGTACCACACTTAGGTATCGGTAATGCCAAATACAGAGGTGATAATGCTGGAGGCAGTAGAAGATTCCTAAGTGTTGTACATATGAGTATGTCCTGCTCATCAACTTGTCGTTATCATAAACTATTTGTGACACGATACCAAGGTTCCAATTTATTACAGGTTGAACAGACAATACGTGTAAGGAAGTATCTGTATTTGTAAAATTGTCATTTTTACTGATAAACGAAGAAACCTCTTCACAGAACTTCTTTGTGATCTCGAAGGTTTCTGGATATCGTAAGTTTAAGTTGATTTAACTATAATTGATTAATTTCGAAGAAATTAATTAATTAATTAATTAATTAATTAATTAATTAATTGATTAATTACGAAGTCTATTGTGAAGTTTTTACACGATCCTTTGAAATCAACTTTACTTGGTACCAATTTCGGCTATCTATGAAAGATGAGGTGAATCATAGAATTGATGAGGGGAAAAGGGTGAGTGGTGCACTTAGGAGTCTGTGGAGACAAAGAATTTTGTCCGTGGAAGTAAAGAGGGGAATGTATGAGAGTATAATTATACCAACACTCTTATATGGATGTGAAGCATGGGTGATGAATGTTGTAACAAGGAGAAGGCTGGAGGCAGTGAAGATGTCATGTCTGAGGGCAATGTGTAGTGTGAATATAATGCAAAGAATTCGCAGTTTGGAAATTAGGAGGAGGTGCGGGATTACCAAAACTATTATCCAGAAGGCTGAGAAGGGGTTGTTGAGGTGATGGAGGGAAGGCGAGGTAGGGGTCGGCCTAGGAAAGGTTGGAGGGAGGGGATAAAGGAGGTTTCGTGTGCGAGAGGCATGGACTTTCAGCCTCTCGCTGTTGGAGTGTGTGCAAAGTAACATTTATGAAAGGATTCGGGGAAACCGGCAGGCCGGACTTGAGTCCTGGAGATGGGAAGTACAGTGTCTGCGCTCTGAAGGAGGGGTGTTAATGTTGCAGTTTTATAACTGTAGTATAAAGCACCCCTCTGGCAAGACAGTGATAGAGTGAATGATGATGAAAGTTTTCCTTTTTCGGGCCACCCTGCCTTGGTGGGAATCGGCCGATGTGTTAATAATAATAATAATAATAACCAATTCCCATCCGTAAAAGAGGAAATTTAGAAATCCATTGCAAATGAATATTTTGAGATTGAAAGTCTTCCGAGCCCAAGTAAAATGAATGATTTCATCATTTTTTTTATTCAGAGATTCTCATTTTTTTTGTGCTGAGGCAATATCGTTTTGATGCTGAACCCCAAGTGGCAAGAAATGTTTGTCACGGGAGGCTGGGGTGCTTTCGTCGACCCTGAAGTCACAATGGACGCGAGATATATAAGAGCGAGAGGCCTGACGGAGGCTACACTTCCTCTCTGGACACGGTAGGTATTGCGTTTTCCCATTATGTGATAGCATTTATATTACATTGGGTGTAGCTGTATTGTGCTGGTGAATTAATCTCTGCTCTTCAGCTGGGCGAAGCAGTCATCTTTGGGGAGCTTAGCTTACACTGTCACTCACGAAATCGTAATGACACGATTGCAAACAAACCATACCACTCTCTGATCGCGAGTTCTATCCCCGCCCGTGGTTTGGTTTGTTTATACTGTCACGTATAACACTTAGCGAGAGATATACACTTTTCAGTGTATATACGCCAGGATATACACATCCCTGTGTATATACATGGTGAATGTGTTTGTCTTCTGGTGAGTTTAACTGTAGTTTAGAAATCACAGAAATACACAAATATTCTTAATGCATTTTTGGGAATTTGCTAGTAAATGATGGTCATATCCAAGTGTTGTAAATGTTGTATATTATCTAATGAAGCATCCAGATGCTGTGAATGATGTGTACTGCTGGATGAGACCTCCGGATGATGTCAAAGATGTGTCCTTCCGTGAGAGTTGGATGCTCAACTAGCGGAAAGGAAAGCTTCGAAATGTGTGATAATTCCACAAGCTGATCGTGATTTCACTAATACATTTCACTCACGCGTGAATGATCAAAGAGGTGAATGTCTGTGTTGCAGATGAAAGTTGTGTTGGTACTCACCGTGGTGTCTGTGGCGGCGGCCCAGAATTATGGTGGATATGCAGGCGGTGGATTCGGAGGAGGTGGATTTGGTCATGGCGGCGGAGGCAACGGCCCGGTAAGTTCCGTAACTATGCATGAGTAATGCCAGTTGAGAAACCCTCTAAGATTAAACAAAAGGGATTATTTTAAAGCCTGTTACAAGAAGGAAATTAAAATTGGTAGTGGTATTTTGTTAGAAGAAATTTGACAATCACTTGATCAAGGTCTTCCATTGACTTACTGATCTAGCTCGTAAAAATATCACGCTCCTTAAATACCATACTGAAAAAGAACCTTTTTTAAATTGTTAATTGAATTATTAATATATATATATATATATAGACTAGTGAATACAATAAACAATAATTAATAAAAATCCTACTGTATAATTACATTTCATGTGAAGCGGCAAAACCCGTGGGAGTAATTCATCTCAGGGAGTTGTGGAGGGTAGATACTCCGTTAGCGAACAGCGGAGACAGAAACTCTAATCTCTCAGTCTTTTCCCAGAAATGCGTCTTCAAAGCCTTTCCCCAGAAATACGTCTTCAAACTCTGCCATATTCCAGGTGGACCTGAGCCTGGAGTATAGCGACTACCACTTCTCGTGGCGTCACGACGGAGGCAAGAAGTACGACTGGCATACCGCTAACTATTACTGCTCCAGTCTGGGCAAGGGATGGCAGGGCGTCAGCATCGAATCTCCAGCTGAGGACAAAATTATCTCCAACATCATCTACCAAGGTCAGTAAAACGTCAACAATTATATGGTTTGAGGTTTCCTCTGGTCTTTGCCATAGTTTTTCTGCTTGAATGGTAAACCTGTAAAGTTTAAACGTATTAACAATCAGAAACATTTATAGCACAATCTATGTATACAAAGCCACTGTAATGATCAAGATTTTGCAAAAACTATTCTCCTTTATGATTTTTCCTCATTTTAATTCTTAATTAAATGATCGTAATAAATGTGCTTGGGAGTTCTTTATAAATAAACTAACTCGGGTACATTTGTAAAAAGAAAGGGGAAGAGAGTGAGCGAAGAGTTGTTCCACATTTGCTAGAGGAAAAAAGAGGTCAAATCAAGAGTCCTTTATATATTACACACAGTATCGACAAATTGGTGAAAGACACTTGTACAGCTCTTAGGTATCTTATTGCCTAGCCTTGTAATATGCCAAGGGATCCTCTTTGATATTAGTTAGTTGGGTAATCTAATACTTGTTTATCACAGACAAACTGGAGTACATCTGGACAGGTGGTTACCGTAATGGCTATGAATTCGCTTGGCCCTCTGGCTATCCCTTCTACGGTATCAACTGGTCTCACACTGGAGGGTGAGTCTTGTCTATGGACTTTCCTGACGTTATATTAATCAAGAAAATGATTCAGTTAAGATCAAGATTTCCAAATTTCAGTCACTGCCATTTAAAAACATTATTCAGTGACAAAAATAAAATATCTGTCATTCTCGATATAAAGATGGTTCTTAAAGTTTCCATTTATAACATAACGATCATTTTTAGTGTTCCAGCAAAGGCAAGAGCGCAAAGGACTAAACACCTTTCCTTTCACAGTCTGGGAATTCCACAACCGGACAACCGAGAGGACGGTAAGGAGTTCTGTCTGGCAGTACTCAACGACTTCTACAAGGATGGCATTAGATGGCACGATGTCGCCTGCCACCACGAAAAGGCCATCATCTGTGAGCGTCGTCGTGATGGTCACTACGGCAGAAAGTAACATTTCCCACCTGAGTCAAGTCTCCTGCGTTCCTGGTCAAAACTGAAGATATTGGTCAACATTTCTTATATACTACACAAAATGCAAAATAAATAATTTTCATTTATTAAGAATTTACATATACATTCCTTATTTTAAGTTGACTGTCAACTCTGAAATTTAGTTTGAAGTCTTAATTAATTATAGTATATGAAGATTATTATTATTATTATTATTATTATTATTATTATTATTATTATTATTATTATTATTATTATTATTATTATTATTTATCAATGAACACTTTTGAAGCTTGATGTTACTACGAACGTTAGTGAAGATTTGCATAAAACACACACACACACACACACACACACACACACACACACACACACACACACACACACACACACACACAAACACAACAACGCACGTAAAAATCAATAAACAAATTCTGTTTATGAGATCCCTACTTGCCACTAAAGATACAAAATATTTGATTTAATTCCTGCATTAACTTGAGCCTGACGCTGACACTATAAAGATCTACGAAGAACTAAACAGAGTGGCAATACAAGCGTATTTTTCCATGTGTTTTTTTCATCAGATAATCACGTATCTTAACGCAAATGTATTCGAGTATTGGGTTAAATAGTTTAAAATATAGTACTGATGGTTGTGTACTGTAGTGGTCCAGGAATTACGGTGAATGTTTACTTTGTACCTGAGGGAACCTGACAGTCTGGGAAAGTTGATAGTTGTTACGAGCAAATATGGAACTCATGTTGTCTATTATTCTTTTTACTAGTGTGTGTGTGTGTGTGTGTGTGTGTGTGTGTGTGTGTGTGTGTGTGTGTACTCACCTATTTGTGGTTGCAGGGGTCGATTCATAGCACCTGGCTCCTCCTCGCTGGTGTGAGTGTGTGTGTCTGAAATATAACTGACAAACCAGTATATCAATTACCTTCAAAATTTACAGCGTCCCCGTATACTGATGAGGTTTCAATACAATCTGTAGACTCTTTCTCACAGCAGTCGTGGCTTTCGCCTCCGAAGCAGCGATTCTTATTTCGTTCTGAATTCCGGTCATTAAAGTTAAGCCTTGATCTGTCGTGGTCGTCACGTCCACATTCACAGAAACGACAATATGAAATACATTTACAACAATGTATTTTTAAACATAAAAACAATTCATTTCAAGAAGAACACAATTCATCTAAAAATTATAGGTAATAAAAAGAGGGAGGCCATTCACCTTGAGTAAATATCAAATAATTAAATTATATGAAGCGCGATATGAGTGTCGAACAATATCGTGAGTCAGAGTCTTTGTGTTTCGCTACTTAGGAAGTAATTCCAGTGAAATTCACCAGCTAAAAGAAATTAGTTTCCAGCTCATCAATAAAGAGAATTAACTTTACTCATTATACATATATATATATATATATATATATATATATATATATATATATATATATATATATATATATATATATATATATATATATATATATATATATATATATATATATATATATATATGGTCAATTAACAAGAACTCATTTAAAATTATGTCCTTTCTAAAATTTTCTCTTATACGTTTAGAGATATATTTTTTTTTAATTTATGTTAGTGTAAAAATTAATAATTTTGTATCAAAAGAACCTTAGAAAACTTACCTAACCTTATTATAACAAACGCAATTTAATTTAGCCTAATCCAACTAAATATATTTCAGATAAGTTTACAATAACTTAAGGATATTTAACTATTTTACTCACTTCTCTAGGATACTTTTCAATAAAGAAATAAAAAACGAAACGAGAATATACGTTCTTTACAATTTCTTGCAAAATAAATATCAGGTAGAGAATAAGGTGTTGGCTGTGTTGCGTCAGTCTTCATAAGAATATCACTCATCGTCACTCTGGTGAGCCCGTCAGGTCTCCATTGTCTCTGTGATATGACAAAAGTCTGAATGACTTTTCGTGGACAGTTAAATTTACAGAATAAGAGGTGGAATAAAGGTATATATGAATGTATTCTCTTACAGGACACGTTTTATTGATGACGTATCGCTCTTTGGACCTCGATTACTACTGATACACGAGGAGAATGAGAGGAGATAAGCAAAATATAAGAGGAGAGCATTATAATACACTAACACACACACACACACATGTATATGATATCCTGTGTCCTTAAGGTTAGGTGAACCGGGCCAACAAGTGTAATGAGATTTGGCTCTAGTCCCTCCCTTTGGTTATTAGCCGAGAGAGCCGTAACTGAAGTATTAACAATTAATCCCATTCTTTCTTCAAAATGAGTGTCAAAATGTTTTATCTCTGACCCACTCAAAGTTAGTATTCATATTTATGAGCTGTTGAAAAAAAACAGCAGAAATAATCTGAGATAATCTTCCAGATTATTATGTGTCGTAATGACCTTGTCTTCAAATTTCAACGTTCTCGACCTTTGTGCTTGCAAGATAAAAAAAAAGTGGTAATACTTTTATAGACCTTCATAATGCGGATTCTTTGCACTTTCTGATTGCCATTAAGAAGCTGGTAATGGTACTAATATCTTGACGGTGGTAAAAAAAAAGTGGCAGTCTATATTCTGAATTATAACGAATGAAAGTGAATTGACCATCATAACCCCTAATGATGTCAAGCAGTGTTGCTTATTTTCGTTTGGATTCTTAGGTCCTCACCCAGGATGCAGCATTCTACTTTCCATTAGTTTCGAAAGTTTCTACTTATTGCTAGGTGAACAGAGGCAGCAGGTGTTAGGAACTCGCCCAAGACCGAACACTTAACAAGAAATATACATAGTAAGGTGAATATCTGTCAGTGAATATATGAAGTGAGTTTAATCTTTAATTTGGAGGTTAGTCTTGATTGACTGTGAGCAGGTGACATGTAGCCTTAACAACTCTCGCAAAGTCGACCAGCTTCAAGGCTAATGTGCATACCAGTGATTACGTTATACAGTGACCCACTGTTACACTTTTGCGTAACATTCTTGGTCTGTCAGAGTGGCCAGGAGTAATACACGTCCGGTTTCAGAACTAATCACGGAAAATGACAATATATATAGACAGCTTTTCTTTATATAATATTCACCAATATACTACATAATAAACACACTACGTAATACCCAACCAACAGTGAATGTTCCGTCTGGGCACCAGAGGAATGTTTTCAACATTATTTAGGATTTATATTTTTTAAACGAATAAATTTTACAGGCTAAAAGCAGTTATCTAGCCAGCAGTAACAGCCTGATTGATCAGGCTCTGATCCACCATGAGGCCTAGTCATAGACCGGGCCGCGGGGGCGTTGACCCCCTAAACCCTCTCCAGGTATACTCCAGGTAAACATCTCATAATTAATTTTCTGCTACGTAGAAGAAAATAGACACCTAAAAGCTAATTGATGGTGAGGGTTAATTAATAAATTTATTTAGGTACAGATACACATAAGTGCAATTATCAAAGTGACTTATTTCCATTGGGGTAGAACCTAAGGCCGCCCAGTGAAGGTAAGTCACTCTTTTGGGCTATAATGGATTCCTAGTCTTCCAGTTTAATGTAATCCGGTTGCCTGGTGGCTAAAGCTCCCGCTTCACACACGGAGGGCCCGGGTTCGATTCCCGGCGGGTGGAAACATTTTGACACGTTTCCTTACACCTGTTGTCCTGTTCACCTAGCAGCAAGTAGGTACTTGGGTGTTGACGACTGGTGTGGGTGGCATCCTGAGGGACAAGATTAAGGACCCCAATGGAAATAAGTTAGACAGTCCTCGATGACGCACTGACTTTCTTGAGTTATCCTGGGTGGCTAACCCTCCGGGGTTAAAAATCCGAACGAAATCTTATCTTATCTTAATAAAGTCTTCCACTACCCGTTATTAAAATATAAAAAATGTTATGGTGCTTTCCATTACAGAAAACGGATTCCACCACATGATCAGAATAGACTCTGTTATTCTTAACAAAATCTGTTACGGCTTGTAAATTGTAATCATGAGCCCTTCAAAAGCAAACCACATGTAACCTGTTCACCACCAATCAATAATAATTTAATACCTAAAATATAGATATAACTCTCAGCGAATATACACGGTTATTCTGGGATAAATCTACATTTTTTCAATTACCTAAGTTTATAATATTTATGTGCCTCTGTGAAATCGTTTGTGCATTTCCTGAATAATCCTGGTCATAAATTTTCCACATCAGATATTTCTCACAGAGCCACGATATCTTCACTCATCTTCCTGAGGCAGGCATTGTATTTCTCACCTCCAGAACAGCAACATTCCCACCCATCTTCCAGAGGCAGGCAATATATTTCCCACCTCCAGAACAGCAACATTCCTACCCATCTTCCAGAGGCAGGCAATATATTTCCCACCTCCAGAACAGCAACATTCCTACCCATCTTCCAGAGGCAGGCAATATATTTCCCACCTCCAGAACAGCAACATTCCCACCCATCTTCCAGAGGCAGGCAATATATTTCCCACCTCCAGAACAGCAACATTCCTACCCATCTTCCAGAGGCAGGCAATATATTTCCCACCTCAAGAACAGCAACATTCCCACCCATCTTCCAGAGGCAGGCAATATATTTCCCACCTCCAGAACAGCAACATTCCTACCCATCTTCCAGAGGCAGGCAATATATTTCCCACCTCCAGAACAGCAACATTCCTACCCATCTTCCAGAGGCAGGCAATATATTTCCCACCTCAAGAACAGCAACATTCCTACCCATCTTCCAGAGGCAGGCAATATATTTCCCACCTCCAGAACAGCAACATTCCTACCCATCTTCCAGAGGCAGGCAATATATTTCCCACCTCCAGAACAGCAACATTCCCACCCATCTTCTAGAGGCAGGCAATATATTTCCCACCTCCAGAACAGCAACATTCCTACCCATCTTCCAGAGGCAGGCAATATATTTCCCACCTCCAGAACAGCAACATTCCTACCCATCTTCCAGAGGCAGGCAATATATTTCCCATCTCCTGAACAGCAACATTCCCACCCATCTTCTAGAGGCAGGCAATATATTTCCCACCTCCAGAACAGCAACATTCCCACCCATCTTCCAGAGGCAGGCAATATATTTCCCACCTCCAGAACAGCAACATTCCCACCCATCTTCCAGAGGCATGCAATATATTTCCCATCTGAACAGCAACATTCCCACCCATCTTCCAGAGGCAGGCAATATATTTCCCATCTCCAGAACAGCAACATTCCCACCCATCTTCCAGAGACAGACAATAAATTTCCCATCTCCTGAACAGCAACATTCCCACCCATCTTCCAGAGGCAGTCATTAAATTTTCCACCTCTAGAGCGGTATCATTTCCCCTCCATCCTTTGCATTACGTTATTTATATTATCCTTCACGTGGTAGCTCCTGCTGAGAGCAATCCGTCATCTAACTCCTGTACTTGCATAATAAATAGTTTCTTTCACGGTACCAGCTGGCACACTGACACACCTGAAAAAGCATTTAAATCCACCTTGATCAACTAATTTATCATGGTGTTTCTGCTGCCATCTTGAAGAAGAAGAAGAGAGGAAGAAGAAGAAGACGAAAAGGAGAATAAAAATAATAATAAGTATAATTTACATTGTAAAATCGTATTTAACTGTAAGAAGATTGCAATGAACAGTATACTGGGTAATCAAAGATGTAAATATAACTGAAGAGTATGAAACATATGTGGAAAATGCATATATAATGAGCAGCAGCACCAGCAGCACCACCACCAGCAACACCACCACCAGCAGTACCAGCATCAGTACCACCAGCAACACCACCACGAGCAGCACCAGCATCAGTACCACCAGCAACACCACCACCAGCAGTACCAGCATCAGTACCACCAGCAACACCACCACCAGCAGTACCAGCATCAGTACCACCAGCAACACCACCACCAGCAGCACCAGCATCAGTACCACAAGCAACACCACCACCAGCAGTACCAGCAGCACGACCAGCAGCAACACCACCACCAGCAGCACCAGCATCAGTACCACCAGCAACACCACCACCAGCAGTACCAGCAGCACGACCAGCAGCAACACCACCACCAGCAGTACCAGCAGCACGACCAGCAGCAACACCACCACCAGCAGCACCAGCAGCACGACCAGCAGCAACACCACCACCAGCAGTACCAGCAGCACGACCAGCAGCAACACCACCACCAGCAGCACCAGCATCAGTACCACCAGCAACACCACCACCAGCAGTACCAGCAGCACGACCAGCAGCAACACCACCACCAGCAGTACCAGCAGAACGACCAGCAGCAACACCACCACCAGCAGTACCAGCAGAACGACCACCAGCAACACCACCACCAGCAGTACCAGCAGAACGACCAGTAGCAACACCACCACCAGCAGTACCAGCAGCACGACCAGCAGCAATACCACCACCAGCAGTACCAGCAGCACGACCAGCAGCAACACCACCACCAGCAGTACCAGCAGCACGACCAGCAGCAACACCACCACCAGCAGTACCAGCAGCACGACCAGCAGCAACACCACCACCAGCAGTACCAGCAGCACGACCAGCAGCAACACCACCACCAGCAGTACCAGCAGCACGACCAGCAGCAATACCACCACCAGCAGTACCAGCAGCACGACCAGCAGCAATACCACCACCAGCAGTACCAGCAGAACGACCAGCAGCAACACCACCACCAGCAGTACCAGCAGCACGACCAGCAGCAACACCACCACCAGCAGTACCAGCAGCACGACCAGCAGCAACACCACCACCAGCAGTACCAGCAGAACGACCAGCAGCAACACCACCACCAGCAGTACCAGCAGAACGACCACCAGCAACACCACCACCAGCAGTACCAGCAGCACGACCAGCAGCAATACCACCAGCAGCAATACCAGCAACACGACCAGCAGCAACACCACCACCAGCAGTACCAGCAGAACGACCAGTAGCAACACCACCACCAGCAGTACCAGCAGCACGACCAGCAGCAATACCACCACCAGCAGTACCAGCAGCACGACCAGCAGCAACACCACCACCAGCAGTACCAGCAGCACGACCAGCAGCAACACCACCACCAGCAGTACCAGCAGCACGACCAGCAGCAACACCACCACCAGCAGTACCAGCAGCACGACCAGCAGCAACACCACCACCAGCAGTACCAGCAGCACGACCAGCAGCAATACCACCACCAGCAGTACCAGCAGCACGACCAGCAGCAATACCACCACCAGCAGTACCAGCAGAACGACCAGCAGCAACACCACCACCAGCAGTACCAGCAGCACGACCAGCAGCAACACCACCACCAGCAGTACCAGCAGCACGACCAGCAGCAACACCACCACCAGCAGTACCAGCAGCACGACCAGCAGCAACACCACCACCAGCAGTACCAGCAGCACGACCAGCAGCAATACCACGACCAGCAGTACCAGCAGCACGACCAGCAGCAACACCACCACCAGCAGTACCAGCAGCACCACCAGCAGTACCAGCAGCAATACCACCAGCAATACCACCACCAGCAGTACCAGCAACACGACCAGCAGCAACACCACCACCAGCAGTACCAGCAGCACCACCAGCAACACCACCACCAGCAGTACCAGCAGCACGACCAGCAGCAACACCACCACCAGCAGTACCAGCAGCACGACCAGCAGCAATACCACCACCAGCAGTACCAGCAGCACGACCAGCAGCAACACCACCACCAGCAGTACCAGCAGCACGACCAGCAGCAACACCACCACCAGCAGTACCAGCAGCACGACCAGCAGCAATACCACCACCAGCAGTACCAGCAGAACGACCAGCAGCAACACCACCACCAGCAGTACCAGCAACACGACCAGCAGCAACACCACCACCAGCAGTACCAGCAACACGACCAGCAGCAACACCACCACCAGCAGTACCAGCAGCAATACCACCAGCAACACCACCACCAGCAGTACCAGCAGCACGACCAGCAGCAATACCACCACCAGCAGTACCAGCAGAACGACCAGCAGCAACACCACCAGCAGCAGTATCAACAGAACGACCAGCAGCAATACCACCACCAGCAGTACCAGCAGCACCACCAGCAACACCACCACCAGCAGTACCAGCAGCACGACCAGCAGCAACACCACCACCAGCAGTACCAGCAGCACGACCAGCAGCAACACCACCACCAGCAGTACCAGCAGCACGACCAGCAGCAACACCACCACCAGCAGTACCAGCAGCACGACCAGCAGCAACACCACCACCAGCAGTACCAGCAGCACGACCAGCAGCAATACCACCGCCAGCAGTACCAGCAGCACCACCAGCAACACCACCACCAGCAGTACCAGCAACACGACCAGCAGCAAAACCACCACCAGCAATACCAGCAGAACGACCAGCAGCAACACCACTACCAGCAGTACCAGCAGAACGACCAGCAGCAATACCACCACCAGCAGTACCAGCAGCACCACCAGCAACACCACCACCAGCAGTACCAGCAGCACGACCAGCAGCAACACCACCACCAGCAGTACCAGCAGCACGACCAGCAGCAACACCACCACCAGCAGTACCAGCAGCACGACCAGCAGCAACACCACCACCAGCAGTACCAGCAGCACGACCAGCAGCAACACCACCACCAGCAGTACCAGCAGCACGACCAGCAGCAATACCACCGCCAGCAGTACCAGCAGCACCACCAGCAACACCACCACCAGCAGTACCAGCAACACGACCAGCAGCAGCACCACCACCAGCAGCACCAGCAGCACCAACAGCAGCAACAGCAGCAGCAGCACCACCAGCAGTACCAGCAGCACGACCAGCAGCAACACCACCACCAGCAGCACCAGCAGCACCAACAGCAGCAACAGTAGCAGCACCACCGCCAGCAGTACCAGCAGCACGACCAGCAGCAACACCACCACCAGCAGTACCAGCAGCAGCAACACCACCACCAGTAGCACCAGCAGCACCAGTAGCAGCAACACCACCACCAGCAGTACCAGCAAGAGCAACACCACCACCACCAGTACCAACAGCACCAGCAGCAGCAACACCACCACCAGTAGTACCAGCAGCAGCAACACCACAGCATCAGCAACAGCAGCATCACTTACACCCGCAGAAACAGCAGCATCAGCAGAGATAATACTAATCATGTGTCAGTTGTTGTGCGGAGGTAGGTAGACGTGTTTTTCAACACAGACATGGTCAAGTTTGGCCATCGAGGTCAGTTGACTTCTACACGGTCACGTGTGCTGTTTTCTAACCTCCCAGTGACCACTGGGCGGAGACCCCGTGTTCACCGTGTCACTGACCACCGCGTGCGTGTGTGTAGCACTACCAGCAGTCTGAGTAATCCACGGGTTAGTGAAAAATTCATTACTCACCGTTTGTGTTTAGTTGATGTGTTGCTAAATGTTACACTGCTTTGATGCATTGGTAAGTCATTGAATTCTTTCATGTTGTGCTGTGTTTTATATGCAAACACACACACACACACACACACACACACACACACACACACACACCAAGTGCAAAGTCATGAAGATTGGGGAAGGGCAAAGAAGACCGCAGACGGAATACAGTCTAGGGGGCCAGACACTACAAACCTCACTCAAGGAAAAAGATCTTGGGGTGAGTATAACACCAGGCACATCTCCTGAAGCGCACATCAACCAAATAACTGCTGCAGCATATGGGCGCCTGGCAAACCTCAGAACAGCATTCCGACATCGTAATAAGGAATCGTTCAGAACCCTGCACACCTGATCCATCGGGAGGCCTGGTCATGGACCGGGCCGCGGGGGCGTTGATCCCCGGAATAACCTCCAGGTAACCTCCAGGTAACCGTGTACGTTAGGCCCATATTAGAGTATGCGGCACTAGTTTGGAACCCACACCTAGCCAAGCACGTAAAGAAACTAGAGAAAGTGCAAAGGTTTGCAACAAGACTAGTCCTAGAGCTAAGAGGTATGTCCTACGAGGAGAGGTTAAGGGAAATCAACCTGACGAGACTGGAGGACAGGAGAGATAGGGGGGACATGATAACGACATACAAAATGCTGAGAGGAATTGACAAGGTGGACAAAGACAGGATGTTCCAGAGATTGGACACAGTAACAAGGGGACACAGTTGGAAGCTGAAGACACAGATAAATCACAGGGATGTTAGGAAGTATTTCTTCAGCCACAGAGTAGTCAGGAAGTGGAATAGTTTGGGAAGCGATGTAGTGGAGGCAGGATCCATACATAGCTTTAAGCAGAGGCATGATAAAGCTCACGGTTCAGGGAGAGTGACCTAGTAGCGATCAGTGAAGAGGCGGGGCCAGGAGCTCGGACTCGACCCCTGCAACCTCAACTAGGTGAGTACAACTAGGTGAGTACACATGCACAAGCTGCCAGATGAGTTATAGGGTTGTTAGGGAGCATTTCGTCAGTTACAGAGTTATCAGTAAGTGGAACAAGCTGGAGAGTGATGTAGTGGAGGCAGGATCCATAGACAGCTTTAAGAAGAGGTATGATAAAGTTCATGGAGCAGGGAGAGAGGGGACCTAGTTTTTGATCAGTGAAGAGGCGGGGCCAGGAACTGTGAATCGACCCCTGCAACCACAAACAGGTGAGTACACACACACACACACACACACACACACACACACACACACACACACACACACACACACACACACACACACACACACACACACACACAGTAGATACTGATATAACAATCTTTAACCATTAATGTTACACAATTTCATCATTGCAATCCTGGGAATTTCTATAAGAAATTAATTTAAACCAGTTACCAAAGTTAACTAATCTGTCATATTACGAAATAATTTTCAATATAATATGAGATCAAATACTCAATTACTTCCAGGACATATATACAATTATAAATTATATAAATTATATTAATATTAATTTCAATAAATAAAACTAAGTCGATCCAAACTTATTAATTTAGTGTATATGGAAAACAGTTCCATAAATAAGTTTAAAAAGTCAATAATTCAATTTATAATTAGGCTAAGTTACTATTAATAAAACTATTCGACGTTTGTAATAGTCTTGGGCTAATATCAGCTTTTTCCAGGACGAATGGAAATATAGTCTTAATTTAGTCATTTTCATTGTACAGTCGGGGTTTATTCCTGTCATTATAATGTGTTTTTTTTTCTTCTCATGATCTCAAATAAATACGTCGATGTATATACACACTGAGATATATATATTGTATATCCAGTGTAAAATTTCGTCATAACATTACTAATATTTTTTTTGTAAAAAGGATCATTTTCAAGGCAGTTTAATATATGTTTGGCTGTCTTTTTTTTTTTTTTTTTTGACTTTTGGATTATACAAGATTTTTTTTTTTTCAATTTTCAAAGATTATATAAATTAAAAGTTTAAGAAACACAAAAGCGGTATTCAACTATTACTACTACTACTACTACTACCACTACTACTACTACTACTACTACTACTACTACTACTACTACTACTACTACTACTACAACTACTACTACTACTACTACTACAACTACTACTACTACTACTACTACTTCCACTACCAGCATTACTATTACCTCCACTTCTTAACTTCTTCCGCTCTCTGTCCCGTCCCTGTCCCTCTCTCCTATATATTCTGGCTTTCACACCTTTGTTTGTTAGTGCGACTTGTTTACGTCGTCATAAGCTTCTCTCTCCTATGTTCGGGGATATTTGTGTATAACTATTATCTCCATGGGGAAGTGGAACAGAATTCTTCCTCCGTAAGCCATGCGTGTCGTAAGAGGCGACTAAAATGCCGGGAGCAAGAGGCTAGTAACCCCTTCTTCTGTATAAATTACTAAATTTAAAAAGAAAAACTTTCTTTTTTCTTCTTGGGCAACCTTGCCTCGGTGGGATACGGCCGGTTTGTTGAAAGAAAAGAACTATTGTTTCCTTTAGTTCGGGTCTTGTAAATGTGTCAGAAGTTTCTTTATACTGACGAGGTCACTGATGACAACCAACTATGTCTGAGAAACCCAACTTAACTATAAAGAGCTTTATTCTCAATTTGTTTTTCAATCTCTACTACATTAATATGGTCTTTTTGCTCTTTAATAACTCGCATGAAGAAACACAGAAGATTAATTGTTCTGTATATTTCGATCCCCTTGTGGGATCATCTGCTGAAGAGGATCGCAGAGTTTCTGTCTCCATGTGGGTTATTATTGAGTATTCACAAATATTCATTACATACTTATATAGGAAGAGTTAGTGGAGGAAAATAAACAGCTCTTGCGAATAAATCTCTAGATTTTTTCCATAAGTATGTTTGTTCCCTACTTCAAGGTTGAGGGACCATAATTAGAAGAAAGGGTGTTATCTACTTATGTATCCTGTATAAAATTATCACCTTTTCTAGGAATTAGTAATTTAAAAAAATAATGTTGATATCCAATTTTTGTAATGATGTTAGTAGAATTACTGACAATATGTTAGATAACAGGACACAAGTGCGATAAATGTGACATTACATTGTGGCAACGTTTCGCTCTCCAGGAGCTTTGTCAAGGGAAACGTTGCCACAATAAAATGTCACATTAGTTGCACTTGTGTACTGTTACCTAACATTTAACATCAAGAAGACCTTAATACCTAAAATATAGATTAAAATAATCTCTCGATATATATACACACTGAGATATATATATTGTATATCCAGTGTAAAATTTCTTCATAACATTACTATTAATTTTTTGTGAAAAGAATAATTTCTAAGGCAGTTAAATATATATATATATATATATATATATATATATATATATATATATATATATATATATATATATATATATATATATATATATATATATATATATATGTATATATATATATATATATATATATATATATATATATATATATATATATATATATATATATATATATATATATATATATATATATATATATATATATATATTATTTATTATTATACGAGATTTTTTTTTCAATTTTCAAAGATTATGTAAATTAAAAGTTTAAGAAACATTAGTTTAAAATTTATTTCATATACTTTTATTATTTTATTATCAATGAATAATATCAATAATAAAGATAATAATAATAATAATAATAATAATGATAATAATAATATAATTATTATTGTTATTCTTATTATAATATTATTAACAGTGTAGAAGTAATAGTAACAGTAATAGTAATAGAAATAGTAGTAGTAGTAGTAGTAGTAGTAGTAGTAGTAGTAGTAGTAGTAGTAGTAGTAGTGGTAGTAGTAGTAGTGGTAGTAGTAGTAGTAGTGGTAGTAGCACAATTAAATATGATAAAAAAAACAGCACTTGTATTCAGTACAGTAAAAAAAAAACAGGTTTAGAATATCAACTGTGAGAGTTACATCAATCATGATGACAGACACACATTCAACACATGAACGTTGCATCAAAAATGAATTTGTCCAGATACAACTTCCATAAATAATAACTATCTCCGATATTTTTGCCACATGGGTATATATTAAAATGTACTCACCTAACTGTACTCAAGTAATTGTGGTTGCAGGGGTCGAGACTCAGCTCCTCGCCCCTTCACTGAGTGCTACTGGGTCCTCTCTCTACCTGCTCCATGAGCTTTATCATACCTCATCTTAAAGCTATGTATGGCTCCTGCCTCCACTAGACTATTCCACTTCCTGACTACTCTATGACTGAAGAAATACTTCCTAACATCCCTTTGACTCATCTGGGTCTTCAACTTCCAAATATGACCCCTTGTTTCTGTGTCCCCTCTCTGGAACATACTGTCTCTGTCCACCTTGTTTATTCCCCACAGTATTTTGTATGTTGTTATCATGTCTTCCCTAACTCTCCTGTCCTCCAGTGTCGTCAGGCCGACTTTCCTTAAGCTTTCTTCGTAGGACATTTCCCTTAGCTCTGGAACTAACCTTGTGTGTGTATACACGGAGAGGTGTCCCTCAATGTTTATATACTGAAAGGTGTATATCTTTCAGTATACATACATTGAGAGGTGTTTATATCTTTCAGTGTATATACACTGAGAGCTTATTCACCCCATTCTTGACTTGTAGTGTACAGACGACGCTCACATGGGCGTAATAAAATATGGATTGTATGTATCTATATCATGAGGAAATCTGTCTACTACATACTCTGAAATGGTCAGGAAACGATGTAATTTTATGAAGACAACGATACCGTAGTTCTGCACTGAACTGGTAACCTCAGTGACAGGTACTGCTTACACCATAGCTGCAATGGCTTCGTGATATGGGTATATTATGCTTAAATGCAGTCTTTACCGACTCCAAGATTTTCTTGCTGTATGTGTAAGATATTCTAAATACCATGGAAGCTCTTTTGTAATTAATATTATACAGATTAATATTTTAATCTTAGCTTAATGGTGACCTGGAGTTATTGCGTACATTCTGCTGCTCGGAATATATTATTAAAATACCGCTGTTACCTTGTGGAAAAAACACAAGTATGGACAACATTTACCCTCTTAGTAATGTTTTATTCGTGACTTAGAGGCAATTTAAAGAGCGATATTTCTTTGTAATAAAAATGTGTTACTGAATTCTTGTATCTTTCTCAACCTGTCGAAATATCGTCCACAAAACAACTTCCTGATTCAACTACGATTTCAAGGTAACATGTAATTCAAATTCCTTTCACTCCTCTTAATGCAAATTGAGGTTACAGACAAAAAACCTTCACCGTAACCAACTGAGTAAATAATGAGCAATTTGGGCTGGAACTCCCTCCTGCATAACAGCAAACAAGCTGATGCTGGAGACACAGGTGACTAAACATGCTTTTGTTTAAACGCAGCTGAGCTCTGTGTAGAGCTTCATGAAATCATGACTTGATAAAGCTCTATACACAAACTCAAAGAGAAACGTTGGCCCAGTAAGCGTGGACTCTGCACCTCGTCTCTGTCTTCACGCTTTCTTCAATATATTTCATCAAACTAAAAGAGCTTTAACTCCAGGAACACTGAACTTTACAAAATGAATGACGAGAGAGGATGATCATGACAAATAATAATAATAATAATAATAATAATAATAATAATAATAATAATAATAATAATAATAATAATAATAATAATAATAATAATACCACCAACAACAATAACAGCAACAACAGCAATAACAATAAGAATAACAGCAACACCTCCAGCACCACCAACAACAACAGCAAAATAACAACAACAACAACAAAATAATAGCAACAACAAAATAACAACAACAACAAAATAACAAAAAGAGGTGTGACTGACGACACTTCAAGCAGTTATACAACCATTAATATTGCACCCACAGAAGGACTTTATCACCCACAGTAGGGCTTTATCACCCACAGTAGGGCTTTATCACCCACAGTAGGGCTTTATCACCCACGGTAGGGCTTTATCACCCACAGTGGGGCTTTATCACCCACAGTAGGGCTTTATCACCCACAGTAGGGCTTTATCACCCACAGTAGGGCTTTATCACCCACAGTGGGGCTTTATCACCCACAGTAGGGCTTTATCACCCACAGTAGGGCTTTATCACCCACAGTAGGGCTTTATCACCCACAGTAGGGCTTTATCACCCACAGTAGGGCTTTATCACCCACAGTAGGGCTTTATCACCCACAGTAGGGCTTCATCACCCACAGTAGGCTTTATCACCCACAGTAGGGCTTTATCACCCAGAGTAGGGCTTTATCACCCACAGTAGGGCTTCATCACCCACAGTAGGCTTTATCACCCACAGTAGGCTTTATCACCCACAGAAGGACTTTATCACCCACAGTAGGGCTTTATCACCCACAGTAGGGCTTTATCACCCACAGTAGGGCTTTATCACCCACAGTAGGGCTTTATCACCCACAGTAGGGCTTTATCACCCACACTAGGGCTTTATCACCCACAGTAGGGCTTCATCACCCACAGTAGGCTTTATCACCCACAGTAGGGCTTTATCACCCACAGTAGGGCTTTATCACCCACAGTAGGCTTTATCACCCACAGTAGGGCTTTATCACCCAGAGTAGGGCTTTATCACCCAGAGTAGGGCTTTATCACCCACAGTAGGGCTTTATCACCCACAGTAGGGCTTTATCACCCACAGTAGGCTTTATCACCCACAGTAGGGCTTTATCACCCAGAGTAGGGCTTTATCACCCACAGTAGGGCTTCATCACCCACAGTAGGGCTTTATCACCCACAGTAGGGCTTTATCACCCACAGTAGGCTTTATCACCCACAGTAGGGCTTTATCACCCACAGTAGG
>NC_091368.1:1572082-1579582 GCF_038502225.1 Cherax quadricarinatus
AAGACTTGGATTTCCAGCTTGGATCCCATTAGTTTGCTTTCATGCTTGCAAGTTTTCCAACTTGGATTCCATTGGTTTGCTTTCATGCTTGCAAGATTTCCAGCTTGGATCCCATTAGTTTGTTTTCATGCATGCAATATTTCCAGCTTGGATTCCATTAGTTTGCTTTCATGCTTGCAAGATTTCCAGCTTGGATCCCATTAGTTTGCTTTCATGCTTGCAAGATTTCCAGCTTGGATTCTATTAGTTTGCTTTCATGCTTGCAAGATTTCCAGCTTGGATCCCATTAGTTTGCTTTCATGCTTGCAAGATTTCCAGCTTGGATTCCATTGGTTTGCTTTTATGCTTGCATGATTTCCAGCTTGGATCCCATTAGTTTGTTTTCATGCTTGCAATATTTCCAGCTTGGATTCCATTAGTTTGCTCTCATGCTTGCAATATTTCCAGCTTGGATTCCATTAGTTTGCTTTCATGCTTGCAACGTTTCCAGTTTGGATCCCATTAGCTTGCAAGACGGGTATATCATTTTCACTTTGATAATGGATTTTCATTTTATTTGTAAGCCGAATAACAATGGAAATGTATCCTTGTCTTTGTCATTTAGTTGTAAATGATGTGATTTGTCACTTATGGCACTTACCATCGTTTGTAGTTTAGGCTTTCCGTCTTTAGTGCTTCCTTGTTATGGTTGAGTGGGACGTGCACTTGATGAGAGGAATTGCACTTGATGAGTGGGAATTGCACTTGATGAGTGGGAATTGCACTTGATGAGTGGGAATTGCACTTGCTGAGGGGACTTGCACTTGATGAGTGGGAATTGCACTTACTGAGGGGACTTGCACTTGATGGTTGGGAATTGCACTTGACGAGTGTGACTTGCACTTGACGAGTGTGAATTGCACATGACGAGTGTGAATTGCACTTGCCAAGTGTGACTTGCACTTGACGAGTAGGAATTGCACTTGACGAGTGTGAATTGCACTTGACGAGTGGGAATTGCACTTGAGTGATACTTGTACTTGACGAGTGGGACCTGCACTTGAGGAGTGTGACTTGCACTCGCCGAGTGGGAATTGCACTTGACGAGTGTGAATTGCACTTGACGAGTGGGAATTGCACTTGAGTGATACTTGTACTTGACGAGTGGGACCTGCACTTGAGGAGTGTGACTTGCACTGGCCGAGTGGGAATTGCACTTGACGAGTGTGAATTGTACTTGACGAGTGGGAATTGCACTTGAGTGATACTTGTACTTGACGAGTGGGACCTGCACTTGAGGAGTGTGACTTGCACTCGCCGAGTGGGAATTCCACTTGACGAGTGTGAATTGCACTTGACGAGTGGGAATTGCACTTGAGTGATACTTGTACTTGACGAGTGGGACCTGCACTTGAGGAGTGTGACTTGCACTCGCCGAGTGGGAATTCCACTTGACGAGTGTGAATTGCACTTGACGAGTGGGAATTGCACTTGACGAGTGATACTTGTACTTGACGAGTGGGACTTGCACCTGACAGAGTGGGATTTGCAGTTGTGGGTTTGACCTGCATTGGAGTTGACGGGGTTGCCAAAGCCTGTTGGGTAGCGTTGATGGTGGGCTGGGCGAATATTTTTGTTGGTGGGTTTGAGTTTGACAATGACTTGCTAAATATGGGTCAGTAACCAGCTGCAGTGTTCCTCATTTCTCATGTCCTTATCTTCTTTAGTCTCCCAGCTCGTGGTGAGAAATTTCAACACTATATATGTGACCCATCAAGTGTGATGGAATATGCCAGGGAAATAATTTGATCCCAGTGTGTAACTGTCACATAGATTTGGCTGCAATTACGCTCCTGACGCAGTCATTTTTCCTGTACAATAAGAGATTTATTCCTGATAAAGCCTCTGGTATTTCTGGATTAGTTTGTTCTTCACTGATGTCTGTTTCTTCTGCCTTTAACTTGTATATGTTTTCCGTTAGTTTTTTATTTTCTCTTTTATTAAATCTTTATTTTCTGGCACTTTCCCTGGGACTGCACCTCTGAGGAGGTGCAGTCCCAGGGAACTTATCCTAACTTAGCTGCTACAGTGTAGCAGCTAAGTTAGGATAACTCCTGTGTTGGTTGATCGTCGTACTACTGACCACTCTTATCCTGTCCAGAGTTTCTCTGTCTGTCTGTCTGTCTGTCTGTCTGTCTGTCTGTCTGTCTCTCTCTCTCTCTCTCTCTCTCTCTCTCTCTCTCTCTCTCTCTCTCTCTCTCTCTCTCTCTCTCTCTCTCTCTCTCTCATCACTTTTACGCGACTCACCAATCCTCTTAACTCTTATAAATTTTTTATTAATTTTCATTTAAATTCAGACCACTTTTTTTCTTCACCTATCACTAGTGTGCGTTTCTCGGGGTGTTCTGTCTTTCTCTTTATTATTTGTTTTCTCAGAATCTCTTTCACAAAAGTTAACTTATATTTAGATACGTTTGTATTGCAAGGGAATCGAACACTTTTTTTTTTTAGTTTTGCGCAGACTTCTCCAGCTGTTTACCCACAATGTTTGCCTCTGTGTGTGTGTGTGTGTGTGTGTGTGTGTGTGTGTGTGTGTGTGTGTGTGTGTGTGTGTGTGTTATGTGTCGTCGACCGACCCATTAACATGAATATGCAATAAGATTATTGTTGCTATTGTTGTTGTTATTAATGATGCTGTTGTTATTGATGATGATATTATTGATGATGTTGTTATTGATATTATTGTTGATGATAAAGTTGTAGTTGTTGTTGTTGTCATTTTTGTATTTACTATGTGCGACTCTATCATTCTCTCCCTCATTACCATCATCATCACCACCACTATCAAGTGAAGCATTACCATCACAACCACTGCCACCACCATCACTTCTATGCCCCCCACCATATCACCAACAAACCCACCACTACCACCTCCAACACCACCACCAACACCACCACCACTACCATATCATCCACTGGCTCCCACCACCGGCTCCCACCACCGGCTCACTCTGTCGTAACATTCTAAGACCCTCTCAGCATGATAACCAGTGACCTGGAGGACCAGGTCTGGCCTTGGCCCTCTCATCCGGGCAAGTATATAATAGGGGTGAGACAGAAAGAGGCTATGTCACTTCTTCTGGAGGCACGGTGGGTGATGGTTGTGTTGTGGTTGTGGTAGTTGTGGTGGTGTTAGATAAGGTGATGGTAGTAGCTACGGTACAACTTTTACTGGTGGATAAAAAGAGCGAGACTTGGACCGAGTGTATATACACAGTGTATATACACAGACAGATGTCTATACACTGGATATAGACAGAAAATTGCCTACCTTTCAGTGTACATACGCGGAGAGGTGTATATCTATCATTTTATATGCAGAGACAGGACTACAATATACTGTTTGATAGTTACACTGTCTGACAGTTACACTGTTTGATAGTTAGGCAGTGTGTGGCCACACTAATCTATATGATAGTAACATTGTGGCAACACAGTGTAACTATCATATGTAATAGTAACACTGTGGAATAGTAGCACATAAGGAATAATAGCACTGTGGCTACTCTATTCCAATGCGTTAATGTAACATTTCATTGCACAGGAAGGACTTCATACAGGAAGTAATGACATCTATCCGAGTGGGGTAGAGTGTGTGAGAAAAGAAGGGAGAGGCCAGCATGTGTGGGAGGAGAAGGAAGGAGTTTCATGTGTGGGAAGAGAAGGAAGGAGTTTCATGTGTTGGAACAGTTGTGAATGAGCCACAATGTTCTAAACTGTGTGGGACGATATTCTATTAGTTTTCGTTTGAAGAGAGGGAGGTGAGAGGGGTCATGTAAAAGGGCAGCTGAGAGGGGTCAGGTGAAACGTGTCAGGTAAGAAGAGGGATAGCTGTTAACACTTTCCCCATCTCCCATTTCACTTCCCTCCTTCATACATAGTACTCACGGTTGAGTGAGGTTAGGTAAGACTCGTCGGGAAAGAGGACAAGTGTCTCCTGACGCGGGTCTTAGTCATGATGAGTGGTTAGTGGTGGTGGATGACGGGAGATAAAGCGAGATTTATGTATGTCAGGTGTAATGGTGAGTAAAATATAGCCAGGTGCTTGAGTGCTAGACAGATGCAGAGAATGGCTGGTTAGGTGTGTTGGTGAATGAATAACGTGATGAATGACAGGTGTGTAGGTTGGAAGCAACAGGTGTAGTAATGAGTGTTTAATCACTGCATATCACTGCAGAGATGGTGAAATAACCAGTTCCACTCAGTGGAGATCACCCTGATTGAAATCTACCCTTGAGTTATAAGGCGGAGAAGGAATAGCTATTACATACTCTGCAAGGCAGAGAGGAGCTAACTGCAGAACTAAATGAAGAGTGCAATATGCACTCAACAGGTACACTCAGTAGCACTCAGCTGCGGCATTCAGTAATACAGAATAGGCTGTCAGTCAAAAATAATACATTTAACACAAATGGAAGATGTTCTAGGCAACTTGTAAACAAATAGAATAATCTAACAATATTATCAAGTTAAAAGCTAAACCCGAAGGGGTTGTGCTATAAACAGAATAAATATCCCGTAATTTACAACCCTTGGAAAAAAAAAAGTCTTTTTTTTCCTCAGGTTCAGTTTTATTTTGAGTTTTATTTACTCAAATAATCTAACAGTATTATCAAGTTAAACGTTAAACCCGAAGGGGTCATGCTATAAATAGAATAAATATCCCGAAGTTTACAACCCTTGGAAAAGAAAAGTCTCTTTTTTTTTCCTCAGGTTCAGTTTTATTTTAAGCTTTATTTAGCTTTCATTGTTTTTTTTTGTTTGTTTTATTTCGCTTTTACTTATTATTTATATATTTCATTGTTTCGAGTTTTAGTTCGCATATATCTTTTAGATTCTCGTGTATTATTATCTCGACTTAAGCTTTTATTATTTTTATTAAATTTTTGTTTTTTTGTTTTATTCACTCTTCGTTTTATTCACTCTTCGCTTTATTTACTCTTCGTTTTATTCACTCTTCGTTATATTTACTCTTCGTTTTATTCACTCTTCGTTTTATTCACTCTTCGCTTTATTTACTCTTCGTTTTATTCACTCTTCGTTTTATTCACTCTTCGCTTTATTTACTCTTCGTTTTATTCACTCTTCGTTATATTTACTCTTCGTTTTATTCACTCTTCGTTTTATTTATTCTTCGTTTTATTCACTCTTCGTTTTATTCACTCTTCGCTTTATTTACTCTTCGTTTTATTCACTTTTCGTTTTATTTACTCTTCGTTTTATTCACTCTTCGCTTTATTTACTCTTCGTTTTATTTATTCTTCGTTTTATTCACTCTTCGTTTTATTCACTCTTCGTTTTATTCACTTTTCGTTTTATTTATTCTTCGTTTTATTCACTCTTCGTTTTATTCACTCTTCGTTTTATTCACTTTTCGTTTTATTTACTCTTCGTTTTATTCACTCTTCGTTTTATTTATTCTTCGTTTTATTCACTCTTCGTTTTATTTACTCTTCGCTTTATTTACTCTTCGTTTTATTCACTTTTCGCTTTATTTACTCTTCGTTTTATTCACTCTTCGTTTTATTTATTCTTCGTTTTATTCACTCTTCGTTTTATTTACTCTTCGTTTTATTCACTTTTCGTTTTATTTACTCTTCGTTTTATTCACTCTTCGTTTTATCTATTCTTCGTTTTATTCACTCTTTGTTTTATTTACTCTTCGTTATGTTCTCGTATTACGAACTTTACTTTTCAATTTTATTTTGTTTATACAATTTTTTCCCGTATTTTTTTCCCATTTACTTTCACTCGGCTGAGCAACGTGTTGACACGAACTTTAAAAAAAGAGATGAAAACAAACGAAATGGCAAAAAAGGCTCTCTGAAGCCTTTCCAAATGTCGCAACCAGGATGATACAGGTTAAACTGTGCTGCGTAATGCCAGTAGAAAGGCAGTAAGTACCTTTGCCTGACTCGCCACTGCCGGACTTACTATCACACCTTTGCTAGTCTTAATTGAGCACCTGTGCCAGACTTGCAGTCGCAGCTTCCCTAGTGAAGGGCTCTTGATCCAAGGAGTTTCAGCTATAAACCTATATAATCTCTGGGATGGGGTGGGGGGTTTCGCTTCCAAAGAATGTAAAAATGAAATTATAATAATAATATTAATAATAATAATAATAGTAATAATAATAATAATAATATAATAACAACAATAATAATAACAATAAAAATATTATTATTATTATTATTATTATTATTATTATTATTATTATTATTATTATTAAACAATCAATTGATTATAATAATAATATTATTAACAATAATTACAAAAATAATAGTAACAATAATAATAATAATATTATTATTATTATTATGAAGCTATAATTATTTGATAAAATAGTATTAATAATAACTGATAATTATTTGTTATTATTATTATTATTATTATTATTATTATTATTATTATTATTATTATTATTATTGTATATACAAATAATAATTACAGGACTTATACATTTCAGATGAAGGCTGTACTGCTTCTAGCTGTAGCAGCCACTGTAGCTGCTAAAGCAGGCTTTAGTGGTTACGGATTAGGCGGATTCGGAGGCGGATTCGGAGGAGGATACGGTGGTGGATTCGGGGGAGGAATTACTCACTCTGGCGGTGCTTTTGGAGGTGGCGGCTTGTATGGTGGTGGCGGCTATGGTGGAGTCTTTGGTGGCGGTGTTTACGGAGTGGTGAGTAGTTGGTACGGTCGATATGTACAATGACTGTGATCGATGTGTATAATGATGGAATGGGCTTACTAAGTGTTACTTATCAATTGTTCCAGCCACATTATTGTGACTTCTAAATATAGTGAGTTAACTGTGAACTGTTTCAACCTAGAAATTTTAATCTTATAATCTTGTTTAGCTTAGGAACACCTTGACAAAGGTTACTATCTTTAGAGATGTTTTGCAGCAATGTTTGCAGCGAGTTAACTTGTTTCTGGCAAGTTGCCAAAACATCGCTGCAACATTGCAAAGACATTAATGTCCAGTCACTTGTGGACATAATTGTCGTAGGTTATAATAAAAAAAATCAATTGCATTGCAAGCGAAGAAGTGTCCGTAATTCAATTGTTTATTTTATGACAAAAATATTTATTTTTGCTCATAAATTTTGAATTATACACAGCTTTTTGAACATTTTTTATTGAATTTTAACTGTTTTTAGGATTTTTTTAAGATAATTGTAAAGCTAATTGTAGCAATTGAATTTTACTGAAGGTTTTTATAAGCGGTATTTAAAAACACAAATAAGAAACCAAACTGGATATAGATCGCCGCATGACAATGAGAAACTGAGGAGCTAGACACAGTTACAGAAAGAAGAGGATTCTTCAGTCAGTTGACTGAGGAAATCTGTTCCTCAGGCGGAACCTCTCCACCTGTCTTAGCAGAATTTGTCTCCATAAAATTAACCTGGTGTTTCTTGTTTCACGAAGGTGGACCTGAGCTTGGAGTACAGCGAT
>NC_091368.1:1584582-1587082 GCF_038502225.1 Cherax quadricarinatus
AGGTTTTTGACAAGTCTAGCTGGTTTTTGACAAGTCTAGCTGGTTTTTGACAAGTCTAGCTGGTTTTTGACAGGTCTAGCTGGTTTTTGACACATCTAGCTGGTTTTTGGCAAGCCTCGCTGGTTTTTGACAGGTCTAGCTGGTTTTTGACAGGTCTAGCTGGTTTTTGACACATCTAGCTGGTTTTTGGCAAGCCTCGCTGGTTTTTGACAGGTCTAGCTGGTTTTTGACAGGTCTAGCTGGTTTTTGACACATCTAGCTGGTTTTTGGCAAGCCTCGCTGGTTTTTGACAAATCTCCCTGGTTTTCGATAAGTTTCCCTGGTTTTAGTATGAAATATTATACATAAATGCCAAATTAAGAAAAAGTCTATTTCAGCCTTTCATGACTTTTTTTTCTATTTTAAAGTTGATATTTGGTGGGCCAAACTGCCTGCTTCTACTTATGTTCGTCAGACAGCCGACAATAAATAGGCCTAATTAAATAACATTGCTAGAGGAAAAACTACCTTTTTTTTCTGTGGTTTTGTAACATATTGGGTGTCGGTTTTATCCATTATTTACCAAAGGCAACATAAAGCCAGCAAAATCAGATACTTGTGTCATTATTATTCTGCCTACTACAGGTTTAAAGTCACTGTAAATCCTTAGGTGTGTGGCCAGTTTTTACAAGGGTGAGCCGAAACGGTCACAGCTGACTGTACTAGAGCAGCCGGGAGAACCGCTGAGTCAGGGTGAGTGGCGCTCAAGGTCACTATATTCTCAGTTCCGTTGACCTCAGTATGTTTACACATACCGTTATGGGAAGGTGAGTGTTCGGTTGTTTCAGCCTTCTCTACATCTGGTTAAAATATGACCTTAGGTGTGTAGTATCTCCCCACAGTGTGGCTGCCTTACAAGGAATCCAGCATCACCTTCTCGACTTAAAAACTAGCGATAGTTTTAACGTCATCTAAATATACTGTCATGTACTATTTTTTAATTATGTAAGAACATTTTATAGAAACTATTGAGTTTAAGCACATTTTTCCTTTAAATTATTGCATTTAAACAATATATTTTAGAATTTTAATGGGAAAAATGGAATTTCATGATTATTTTACTAATTTAACAGTTAGAGACTAAATAAACATAACGTGATTCAGATTTTTTTTTTCCAGCATCACTTGAAGTTGACATTTATTAATAGCGTCAGCCACTATCTAGAAGGTGTAAGATTCTAGAAACAGTGAAGTCCTTTAGAGGGATATCATTTCACCCATGACTGATCTTTTTCATATTCTTGAAAAAGACCGATCGTAGATGGAGCGATGTACCCATAAAAGACTTCACTACTAGACTATTTTTACAACTAATCGCTTTTTATTTATACTTTTCACCTCTCGCTAGAACACTGTCAGTAAGACCTGGGGCATAAAGGTACACAAAGAAGAACAAGAAGTCACAATGTGCAAGAATGGTATATAATACCGACAAGTTGAAATTAAGACACATGTGCAACATCTGGGTATCTTTATTGTAGACGTTTCGCCTAGCTTTATAGTCCTACTGTCTTCAAGTTATGTTCTAGAATTTGTATTGAAAAAGCCACTGGATGGCGAAACGTCTACAATAAAGATACCCAGATGTTGCACATGTGTCTTAATTTCATCAAGAAGTCACAATACTATGACTGGAACAATACATAAATAACTCGCACATATGCGAGAGAACCTTACAATGGTGCAAGTCGAACTGAAACGTCGTCGTCAGGTCCTCTCTCCTATGTGCGGGTTTTTGTGTATTATTGAAGACAGAGGTTCTCCGGAGATAAGAGTTTTAATTTTCAGTTTCTAAATTGTAGGACAGAAACAAGCTATTGTTTACAAGTTGTGTACGCTCGTCGTTGCTTCAGTTTAAGAATATTTCATCAGAAGATTCTGCACTTTAATGTTGGCAATTTTAAACGTTGCTTCAGTGTAAGATTGCCTCTGACACTGTTTCAGTCTAGTGTTACTTCACCTGTTGCGAAACTATTGGGTGGAGCTGCACAACACAATAAAACACAAACCGGAGCTATTTCACTCCATACCGGTTGCTACTCAACCAACAACCCCTCCGCCTACTCTAACACACACACACACACACACATACACACACACACACACACACACACACACATATTATATATATATATATATATAGATATATATATATATATATATAGATATATATATATATATATATATATATATATATATATATATATATATATATATATATATATATATACATATATATATATACATATATATATATACATATATATATATATATACATATATATATATATATATACATATATATATATATATATATACATATATATATACATATATATATATATATATATACATATGTATATATATATATATGTATATATATATATATATATATATACATATATATATATATACATATATATATATATACATATATATATACATATATATATATATATAT
>NC_091368.1:1589582-1612082 GCF_038502225.1 Cherax quadricarinatus
ACACACACGCACACACACACACACACACACACACACACACACACACACACACACACACACACACACACACACACACACACACGCACACACACACACAGACAAGGTGGACAAAGACAGGATGTTCCAGGGAGGGGACACAGAAACAAGAGGCCACAATTGGAAGTTGAAGACACAAAATGAGTCAGAGAGATATTAGGAAGTATTTCTTCAGTCATAGAGTTGTAAGGCAGTGGAATAGCCTAGAAAATGACGTAGTGGAGGCAGGAACCATACACAGTTTTAAGACGAGGTTTGACAAAGCTCATGGAGCGGGGAGAGAGAGGGCCCAGTAGCAACCGGTGAAGAGGCGGGGCCAGGAGCTAAGACTCGACCTCTGCAACCACAAATAGGTGAGTACAAATAGGTGAGTACACACACACACACACACACACATACACACACACACACACACACACACACACACACACACACAAGCTATAAAAATTAACACATGAAACGAGAGGTTAAACTCAGTATACCTTTGTAAATGGTCCAAGTCGGACCGAAACGTCGTCGTAAGCTCCTCTCTTCCATGTGCGGATTATTTGTGTATACCTTCTTGGTTTAGAGAACAACTTACAATATCACACAACGGAAACTACCTGACAGTGTAACTGTGTAAGTAAAACTCTTGGATCTATCCTTCCTAAGGGACTTGTCCCTCTGGCCTCCTAGACGGCTACGATCTATAGCGTAGTATCAGTTTCAGATTTATTTCCTTGGAGTCCTCAACGATCAAGAGTCAGCACCTATATGATGTGTACATAGATACGATTAAATATTTTTTTCAGTAAAAATATTAATAGATACACAAATACACAGAGAAAGGAAAACAGTCAACGTCTCTAGCTTTTTATGTTGTTTTATTCATATATTTACATTTAAATACAAAAATATAAAATTTCCAGAGCTCTAGATATTTGATAGGAAAGTTTTAAGTCAATGACATTAGGCTTTTGCGGCGAAGATACCACTGAGATTATATGGACGCCTCAGAAAACACTGAAATTACGCAGTGCTATCGTAGTCGACAGTGAGACACTGCTATCGTAGACGACAGTGAGACACTGCTACCGTAGAGGACAGTGAGATACTGCTACCGTAGACGACAGTGAGATACTGCTACCGTAGACGACAGTGAGACACTGCTACCGTAGAGGACAGTGAGATACTGCTACCGTAGACGACAGTGAGATACTGCTACCGTAGAGGACAGTGAGATACTGCTACCGTAAACGACAGTGAGATACTGCTGCCGTAGACGACAGTGAGACACTGATACCGTAGACGACAGTGAGATGCTACTGCCATAGACGACAGTGAGACACTGCTATCGTAGACGACAGTGAGACACTGCTATCGTAGACGACAGTGAGATACTGCTACCGTAGAGGACAGTGAGATACTGCTACCGTAGACGACAGTGAGACACTGCTACCGTAGAGGACAGTGAGATACTGCTACCGTAGACGACAGTGAGATACTGCTACCGTAGAGGACAGTGAGATACTGCTACCGTAAACGACAGTGAGATACTGCTGCCGTAGACGACAGTGAGACACTGATACCGTAGACGACAGTGAGATGCTACTGCCATAGACGACAGTGAGACACTGCTACCGTAGAGGACAGTGAGATACTGCTACCGTAGACAACAGTGAGATACTGCTACCGTAGAGGACAGTGAGATACTGCTGCCGTAGAGGACAGTGAGACACTGCTACCGTAGAGGACAATGATATACTGCTACCGTAGACGACAGTGAGACACTGCTACTGTAGACGACAGTGAGACACTGCTACCGTAGAGGACAGTGAGATACTGCTACCGTAGACGACAGTGAGATACTGCTACCGAAGAGGACAGTGAGACACTGCTGCCGTAGACGACAGTGAGACACTGCTACCGTAGAGGACAGTGAGATACTGCTACCGTAGACGACAGTGAGATACTGCTACCGTAGAGGACAGTGAGATACTGCTACCGTAGACAACAGTGAGATACTGCTACCGTAGACGACAGTAAGATATTGCTACCGTAAACGACAGTGAAATGCTGCTACCGTAGACGAAAGTGAGATGCTGCTCTACCGTTGACGACAGTGAGACACTGCTACTGTAGACACCTATGAATCAACTTACTGACTCAGTAGAATCGTGGATACCGTTCGACCTATGCGAAGGCTTTGTAGATCCTCGGGCGCTCGCAGATGATAGGCTTCTCGTGATGGCAGCCGATGTCGTGCCAAACGATGCCGTCGTTGTAGAAGTAATTAAGAATGGCCAGACATCTCTCGTTACGCTTCTCGCGGTTGTCAGGCTGAGGTAAACCGCTGCTGCAGAAGGGACAACGTAATATGAGGACTCGAACTATTGTAATGACACGATTATAAGCAAGACACATATGCAGTGTTAGGAAATTTTTTACCTGGAGGTGCCTGGAGAAGGTTTCGGGAATCAACGCCCTCGCGGCACGGTCTGTGACCAGGCCTCATATTGCGGGTGCTTTCTGCTATGAATGGCATCTTCAGCACTGTTTTTTCAGTTATATGTATAATGTAGAAATAATAATCGTTGTGATATGTACACTATATTATAATTGTCAATGGGGAAGTGGAAAAGAATTCTTCCTCCGTAAGCCATGCGTGTCGTAAGAGGCGACTAAAATGCCGGGAGCAAGAGGCTAGTAACCCCTTCTCCTGTATACATTACTGAATGATTTATAGTCATAATTCATAAGTTAACTGCTTAAGTAACAGCCTATTAATCACACGAGGGTCATTAAGGCAGCGTATAGCCTGTAAACCACAAGTCAAAGATAAACCACTGTACGGGTGGAGTTAAAACTAATGGCAAGTGAGCTGGCCCAGTGGCTTACGCACTGGTCTGGAGTTTTAAAACTCACTTGCCATGAGTTCTAGCCCCACCCGTACCGTTGTTTGTGTGCATCCGTGTTATTACTATTCAGTGAGTCAAAGATACTTTATTCTTCAAATACATAACGAACTAAACTCCGAGTGTATATACACTGAGAAGAATACACTGCTCGATGTATATACACTGAGAAGAATACACTGCTCGATGTATATACACTGAGAAGAATACACTGCTCGATGTATATACACTGAGAAGAATACACTGCTCGATGTATATACACTGAGAAGAATACACTGCTCGATGTATATACACTGAGAAGAATACACTGCTCGATGTATATACACTGAGAAGAATACACTGCTCGATGTATATACACTGAGAAGAATACACTGCTCGATGTATATACTCTGAGAAGAATACACTGCTCGATGTATATACTCTGAGAAGAATACACTGCTCGATGTATATACACTGAGAAGAATACACTGCTCGATGTATATACACTGAGAAGAATACACTGCTCGATGTATATACACTGAGAAGAATACACTGCTCGATGTATATACACTGAGAAGAATACACTGCTCGATGTATATACACTGAGAAGAATACACTGCTCGATGTATATACACTGAGAAGAATACACTGCTCGATGTATATACACTGAGAAGAATACACTGCTCGATGTATATACACTGAGAAGAATACACTGCTCGATGTATATACACTGAGAAGAATACACTGCTCGATGTATATACACTGAGAAGAATACACTGCTCGATGTATATACACTGAGAAGAATACACTGCTCGATGTATATACACTGAGAAGAATACACTGCTCGATGTATATACACTGAGAAGAATACACTGCTCGATGTATATACACGTATAAACAGTAAATAAAAAGAATAACTCCAAGAACTAAGACCTAAAAAAATAACTCAAAGTTGAGCAATAAACAAAAATTGACGCGGTCGTGTGAAATTATTTAAAGCCACAGAAAATTATAGTCTTCGTTTTTCTAAAATTCTGAGGTAATTTTTATGTTACGGTGAGAGATGATGATGACAAGGAATTTTTTTTACAGCAAATCTCAAATTCCTACACAAAGACTGCAAAGGATTTCAATCCACGATACTACAGTGCAATAGATCTCGGACTACATGAGGCTTTAGAAGTGATTTCATGAAAACAGTCAGAACCTCTTCTATTTAAACTGCTCTCATTAAATATTTGAGTGGAATTTAGCGTACAGAGAATCGAGCCTCCAGCACCCCTTGAGCTGAAGAACCTACACGTGTTCAGTACATCAGATAATTAACTAATACTAATAATAATAATTAGAATAATGATATTAATAATATAATAATAATGGTGATAATATCCATGGGGAAGTGGAACAGAATCCTTCCTCCGTAAGCCATGCGTGTCGCAAGAGGCGACTAAAATGCCGGGAGCAAGAGGCTAGTAACCCCTTCTCCTGTATACATTGTTAAATTTAAAAAGAAAATCTTTCTTTTTCATTTTAGTTCATCCTGCCTCGGTGGGATATGAAGGGAGTGTTGATAATAATAATAATAATAATAATAATAATAATAATAATAATAATAATAATAATAATAATAATAATAATAATAATAATAATAAAAGTCCGAAAAATAATCCTTAAATTAATGAAATATCTTTAATATTATTGAAAATAAGTTAATGGTTCCTACTGTCTTTAAAAGGTCCCTAAAGCGTACTTTCTAAATATCTAAGGTATCTGAAGCGTCCCTTATTAGTTGCACTTGTGTCCTTTTACTATAAGATCCTCCATAGGCTCTCTAAAACACCCCTAAGATCCCTTAAAAGACCCTTAATATAACTTAAGCATAAATATTCATGAATAAGGGCGATAAAGATTCTCTGGTAATGTTTAGTTGACACTCACTCAGGATTTTCACAAATTTGCAAAAAAATAAAAGTTAATCAGTAGTCAGATATAAAACTCAGAGGAAGACCACGCTCAGAGGCGGGAGCGGGGGAGGAACTTACAGTCCGGTCTTGGACCAACTGAGTCCAAGGAATGGATTTCCAGAGGGCCAGGACCAGCCGAAGTCACTGAGGTAGCCGCCCGTCCACACATATTTCAACTTGTCTAAGGGGTAGAAAATGAATGGAATGAAATAAACTTTAGTTACCTGTAAAACACACACACACAAACACACACATACACACACACACACACACACACACACACACACGTGAAGCAGTATCGCTAAATAGTGCTCCCAGGATTTAGCGTTCTAGTGGCTGTCCTAAGATATTATTAGCGGTCATCGTACGTGAGTGAATCAGTGAACATACCTACAAGAGTGTAATAGCTTTCAAGAGTGCGAATAATGTGATAGGATCAAGAATTTTACAATTTAAATTTGAATGAAATTTGAGTGAGGGAGGGTAGCACTCAGCTGATCAGGCTACTGGCCGCAGTGTTGACACAAAATATCCAAACAGTTAATTGGGTTAATGGTGTGATCTGAAATATTAACAAATACATATGTTGGTTGATTATAGCAGCAGTGTAGTGATAAGGTCATAAAAGAGTGATTAAGTAAATACTGAAAGTAAGAAAAATTAGTCAATCCCCAGCTGTTGGTGTTGTGAAGGTAGCTAACATCATCAGACTTGTTATGACCATAATACTGTACTAAAGAAAAAAGAGGGAATACCAAGTCTTAAAAGAAAAAGAAAATAAAAACTTGAATGCATGATAAAGTTCCTGAAGGAGTTACAAAATTGAAGGAGTTGATAGACGACCAGCAGGAACCTCCATTGTTGTGCAGACGACGTCACTTGCCTATTTGTGGTTAATTTTGGTTAGTGTCTAAAGTCTCAAGTGTCTCGCCCTGCTGGTTGTATGCTGTACCATCTCTCTCTCCCTATTTCAGTATCAGGAGATAGATAGTCGTTAGTAAATTATCTAAATATCGCCAGGTAAACTCCAGAAGTTGTGTAGCCTAGTGAACCCCCCCCCCCCCGTTTTTCTGAGGGACAAGCTAGTAAACAAGTACGCACATACAAACACACGTGTGCACCCGTAATTATTGTTATAATAAACATTAGTATATAATAATAAGGAATTGAGTGAGAAAAAATAATCCTATAATCTTCAAAAAGTAAAGTAGCCTAGTGTGCGAAGATCTGGGCCGGGAGAGTACCGGTGAACCAACAACAACAAATAGTGTTAACGTAACCCCCCCCCCCCCCTCTTTTTCAAAGAACGACAAGCTAGTAAACACACACACACACAAACACAAGTGTACGCAATTAATATTATATAGTATATATTAGTGCATATAATAAGGAATTGATTGTGAAATTTTTTTTTATAATCTTCAAAAGAGTAGCGTAGCCTAGTGTGCGACGCACACCCACACACACACACACACACCACACACACACACACCCACACACACCCACACACACCCACACACCCACACACACCCACACACACCCACACACACCCACACACCCACACACACCCACACACACCCACACACCCACACACACCCACACACACCCACACACACCCACACACCCACACACACCTACACACACCCACCCACACACCCAACCACACACCCAACCACACACCCACCCACACACCCAACCACACACCCACCCACACACCCACCCACACACCCACACACCCACCCACACACCCACCCACACACCCCCACACACCCACACCCACACACACCCACACACCCACACACACCCACACACCCACCCACACCCACCCACACACCCCCACACACACCCACACACACCCACACACACAAACACACACACCCACACACACACCCACACACACTCACACACACCCACCCACACACCCCCCCCCCCCCCCCCCCCCACACCTCCCCACACACACACGAAACACACACACAACACACACACACACACATATTGCCAGACACACATATACTCCCCCTCTCCCCCACCGACATCTCACTCCTTCACCTGATCCCTCCCCTCCCTCTTTCACCCTCCCCCTCCCCACCTTTCCCTCACCCACTTACCCACTTGCTTCACTCTCCTTCCCACTCCCCCTCCCCACTACTCTCCTATATAGCCACAGTTCCTCCTCTACCTCCCCCCCCCCCCACACTCTGACATATACAATACTAACCTAACATACAGAATTACATAGGTTTCCCACTCTGAGGCAATCAGGATAAAACAAAAATGGGTTGCCAGAGAGCAACAAGAAAACCCAAGGGACAGGAGGAGGAAACTGCAAAGGAAGATTGGGCAGCAGAGCTCACAAAAAGGGAACAAGAATGGGAAAAGAAACTAGAAGAACTTAGCATGAGAATGGAAGAGAGGATAGACATGGAAAGCAGGAAGTGGGAGGTGAAAGTCAAAGCAGCAGAGGCCAGGATACAGAGTTTAGAAGAGGAACTGGAAAATCTGAAACAGCCTAAAGAACTAAAGAACATTATGGGATTGACAACAGAGACCGCTACCTCAGCCACAAATAAGGGGACTGTAGGGAAAGGAGGAGCAAAACTGCATGTAGAAGCTCTATCAGTGGAGACTGTAGTAAATGAAAGAGCTAAGCTATATGTGGAGGCCCTAAAAGACCACAACAGAGCCCAGGGAAAGCCGAGATGGGAAAATGACAGGCCACTGAGCCCATGTACAGTAGCTAGTGAAACTGAAGAAAGGAAAGCTGCAATGGAGGAAATCAAATTGAATGAGGGGATACACAGGGATATGCAGTGGGAGAATGAAAGGGTGAGGTCAGTCTTTGTGTATGGGCTACAGGAAGTTGAAGGGGAAACATATGAAGCAAGAAAACAAGGGGAAAAAAAAGCAATTGAAAGCATCATGAAAGTAATCGGAGAAGACGACATGACCCAGCTGGAAAATTTTCGGAGAATAGGGGGGTTTGTAAAAAAAAGAAACCGGCCAGTGAAAGTGACCTTCAAGGCAGAATCGACTCGGAACAGGATACTGCAGGAAAAAGCACGATTAAGGGACATGCCGGGATACAGGAAGGTGTATCTCGACCGCGACAGAACACAAGACGAAAGGCGGAAACTGAGAGAGATGGTACAAAGGCGAAAGGAGGAAAGAGAGGGGATGGAGAAGACAGACAGGAGATCCCAGACACAGGAAGATCAAATACAACCTCCCTCACAGCTTCCTATAGAAGCCTCCCAACCAGGTCAACCCCAGTGCAGCCAAACACTCTAAACCACAACACCCATGCCATATCCAATGCCCCCACCCACTACATTACAAACTCCACCCCCACAGCAACCACCCATAGTTCCTTATCAGGTCTCCCACTTCCCCAACCCCAATACACCTCCCAGACCACAGTCTTAGAAAAGAAGTTGAAGGTATGGTATACAAATGCAGATGGAATAACAAATAAGTATGAGGAGTGGCACGAAAGAATCAAGGAGACATCCCCAGACATAATAGCACTCACAGAAACAAAACTCACCAGAATAATAACAGATTCAATCTTTCCACCCGGATATCAAATCTTCAGGAAAGACAGAGGGAGGAGAGGGGGAGGAGGAGTTGCACTGCTCATTAAAAGCCAGTGGGGTTTTGAGAAAATGGAAGGAATGGATGGCACGGGTGAAAGGGACTACTTAGTAGGAACAATCCAGTCTGAGGGACATAAATTGATAATTGCAGTAATGTACAACCCACCACAGAACTGCAGGAGACCAAGAGAAGAATACGATGAGAGCAACAGAGCCATGGTCGACACACTAGCCGAGGTGGCCAGGAGAGCACACGTGGGGGGAGCAAAGTTACTAGTTATGGGTGATTTCAATCACAAGGAGATTGACTGGGAAAACCTGGAGCCCCATGGGGGTTCCGAAACATGGAGAGCCAAGATGATGGATGTAGTACTGGAAAACCTCATGCATCAACATGTTAGAGACACTACCAGAGAGAGAGGAGAAGATGAACCAGCAAGACTGGACCTTGTATTCACCTTGAGTAGTTCAGACATCGAGGATATCTTGTATGAAAGGCCCCTGGGAGCTAGTGATCATGTGGTTCTGTGCTTCGACTACATAGTTGAGCTCCAAGTGGAGAGAGTAGCAGGAATAGGATGGGAAAAACCAAACTACAAAAGGGGGAACTACTCAGGCATGAGGAACTTCCTTCAAAACATTCAGTGGGAGAGGGAACTGACAGGAAAACCAGTACAAGAAATGATGGACTATGTGGCAACAAAATGCAAGGAGGCAGAGGAGAGGTTTGTTCCCAAGGGAAACAGAAATAATGGGAAGAACAGAACGAGTCCTTGGTTCACCCAAAGGTGTAGGGAGGCAAAAACTAGGTGTACTAGAGAATGGAAAAGGTACAGAAGACAGAGAACTCAGGAAAATAAAGAGATTAGCCGAAGAGCCAGAAATGAATATGCACAGATAAGAAGGGAGGCTCAGCGACAATATGAAAATGACATAGCATCGAAAGTCAAGACTGACCCGAAGCTGTTGTACAGCCACATCAGGAGGAAAACAACAGTCAAGGACCAGGTAATCAGACTGAGGAAGGGTGATGGGGAATTCACAAGCAACGACCGAGAGGTATGTCAGGAGCTCAACACGAGATTTAAAGAAGTATTTACAGTGGAAACCAGTAGGACTCCAGGAAATCAGAACAGGGGGGTACACCAGCAAGTGCTGGATGAGGTACATATAACCAAGGAGGAAGTGAAGAAGCTGCTATGCGAACTTGACACCTCAAAGGCGGTGGGACCAGACAACATCTCTCCATGGGTCCTTAAAGAGGGAGCAGAGATATTGTGTGTGCCATTAACAAAGATCTTCAACACATCATTTGAAACTGGGCAACTCCCTGAGGTATGGAAGATGGCAAATGTAGTCCCAATTTTTAAAAAGGGAGACAGACATGAGGCACTAAACTACAGACCTGTATCACTAACGTGTATAGTATGCAAGGTCATGGAGAAGATCATCAGGAGGAGAGTGGTGGAGCACCTGGAAAGAAACAAGTGTATAATTGACAACCAGCATGGTTTCAGGGAAGGAAAATCCTGTGTCACAAATCTACTAGAGTTTTATGACAAGGTGACAGAAGTAAGACAAGAGAGAGAGGGGTGGATCGACTGCATTTTTTTGGACTGCAAAAAGGCCTTCGACACAGTTCCTCACAAGAGGTTACTGAAAAAGATAGAAGATCAGGCACACATAACAGGAAAGGCACTGCAATGGATCAGAGAATACCTGACAGGGAGGCAACAACGAGTCATGGTACGTGACGAGGTGTCAGAGTGGGCGCTTGTGACAAGCGGGGTTCCACAGGGGTCAGTCCTAGGACCTGTGCTGTTCTTGGTATATGTGAACGACATAACGGAAGGGATAGACTCAGAAGTGTCCTTGTTTGCAGATGATGTGAAGTTAATGAGAAGAATCAAATCGGATGAGGATCAGGCAGGACTACAAAGAGACCTGGACAGGCTGCAAGCCTGGTCCAGCAACTGGCTCCTTGAGTTTAACCCTGCCAAATGCAAAGTCATGAAGATTGGGGAAGGGCAAAGAAGACCGCAGACACAATATAGTTTAGATGGCCAAAGACTGCAAACCTCACTCAAGGAAAAAGATCTGGGGGTGAGTATAACACCGAGCATATCTCCTGAGGCGCACATAAATCAGATAACTGCTGCAGCATACGGGCGCCTGGCAAACCTACGGATAGCGTTCCGATACCTCAGTAAGGAGTCGTTCAAGACCCTGTATACCATTTACGTCAGGCCCATACTGGAGTATGCAGCACCAGTTTGGAATCCACACCTAGTCAAGCACGTCAAGAAATTAGAGAAAGTGCAAAGGTTTGCAACAAGACTAGTCCCAGAGCTACGGGGATTGTCCTACGAAGAAAGGTTGAGGGAAATCGGCCTGACGACACTGGAGGCCAGGAGGGTCAGGGGAGACATGATAACGACATATAAAATACTGCGCGGAATAGACAAGGTGGACAAAGACAGGATGTTCCAGAGATGGGACACAGACACAAGAGGTCACAATTGGAAGTTGAAGACTCAGATGAATCGAAGGGATGTTAGGAAGTATTTCTTCAGTCATAGAGTAGTCAAGTCATGGAATAGTCTAGAAAGTGAAGTAGTGGAGGCAGGAACCATACATAGTTTTAAGGCGAGGTATGATAAAGCTCATGTAGCAGGGAGAGAGAGGACCTAGTAGCAATCAGTGAAGAGGCGGGGCCAGGAGCTATGACTCGACCCCTGCAACCACAAATAGGTGAGTACAAATAGGTGAGTACACACACACAGGAGAAGAGTGGTGGAACACCTAGAAAGGAATGATCTCATCAACAGCAGCCAGCATGGTTTCAGGGACGGGGAATCCTGTGTCACAAACCTACTGGAGTTCTATGACATGGTGACAGCAGTAAGACAAGAGAGAGAGGGGTGGGTGGATTGCATTTTCTTGGACTGCAAGAAGGCGTTTGACACAGTTCCACACAAGAGATTGGTGCAAAAACTGGAGGACCAAGCAGGGATAACAGGGAAGGCACTACAATGGATCAGGGAATACTTGTCAGGAAGACAGCAGCGAGTCATGGTACGTGGCGAGGTGTCAGAGTGGGCACCTGTGACCAGCGGGGTCCCGCAGGGGTCAGTCCTAGGACCAGTGCTGTTTCTGGTATTTGTGAACGACATGACGGAAGGAATAGACTCTGAGGTGTCCCTGTTTGCAGATGACGTGAAGTTGATGAGAAGAATTCACTCGATCGAAGACCAGGCAGAACTACAAAGGGATCTGGACAGGCTGCAGACCTGGTCCAGCAATTGGCTCCTGGAGTTCAATCCCACCAAGTGCAAAGTCATGAAGATTGGGGAAGGGCAAAGAAGACCGCAGACGGAGTACAGTCTAGGGGGCCAGAGACTACAAACCTCACTCAAGGAAAAAGATCTTGGGGTGAGTATAACACCAGGCACATCTCCTGAAGCGCACATCAACCAAATAACTGCTGCAGCATATGGGCGCCTGGCAAACCTCAGAACAGCATTCCGACATCTTAATAAGGAATCATTCAGGACCCTGTACACCGTGTACGTTAGGCCCATATTGGAGTATGCGGCACCAGTTTGGAACCCACACCTAGCCAAGCACGTAAAGAAACTAGAGAAAGTGCAAAGGTTTGCAACAAGACTAGTCCCAGAGCTAAGAGGTATGTCCTACGAGGAGAGGTTAAGGGAAATCAACCTGACGACACTGGAGGACAGGAGAGATAGGGGGGACATGATAACGACATACAAAATACTGAGAGGAATTGACAAGGTGGACAAAGACAGGATGTTCCAGAGATTGGACACAGTAACAAGGAGACACAGTTGGAAGCTGAAGACACAGATGAATCACAGGGATGTTAGGAAGTATTTCTTCAGCCACAGAGTAGTCAGTAAGTGGAATAGTTTGGGAAGCGATGTAGTGGAGGCAGGATCCATACATAGCTTTAAGCAGAGGTATGATAAAGCTCACGGCTCAGGGAGAGTGACCTAGTAGCGATCAGTGAAGAGGCGGGGCCAGGAGCTCGGACTCGACCCCCGCAACCTCAACTAGGTGAGTACAACTAGGTGAGTACACACACACACACACACACACACACACACACACACACACACACACACACATGACAACGTTATTTAGATTATGGTCACTTACGGGTAACCCAGATTTTGACAACCAAAATATCCAATGGTCCAAGTAATTAAGGTTAGGCTATGATATCTCCAGTTTAGACTCTTAGGCTTGGTTAGAGTGGGTTAGGTTACTTTGGGTTAGATAAATTCCAACATAAATTGAAGATTCTTACTCACCATAAGCGATGATTTCACTGATGATTCTGTTTTCTTCATACGTTTCGATGCTGACACCTTGCCATCCAGGTCCTAGACTTTGGCAGTAAAAGTTTGCTTTGTCCCACGGGTAGTTGATACCGCCATCATGTCGCCAGGAGAAGTGGTAGTCACTATAGGCGGTGCTTAGGTCAGTCTGTAGGCAGATAATATGTAATTAAGAACACGAAGGCAATACCGTAACCGGTACAAAACAAACAACTCACGACGACGTTTTGGTCCGACTTGGATTATTAAGTAGTCACACTAACGCACGAAGGAAAGGGAGCCAGTATGCATACGAGAGGAAGGCAGGGAAAGGACAGAGGGAGAAGGAAGTGGAGATGGTAGTAACAAGGGTAATGCTGGAAATGGAAGTAGTAATAGTAATTAGTCGTTGGTTGGGGGAGTAAAGTACACAAGAGACAGAAAGTGTAGTGAAGCGAGGCAATAGTAGTAGTAGTAGTAGTAATAGCAGTAGAAGTAGTAGTAGTAGAAGCAGCAGTATTAGTAGTAGTAGGAGTAGTAGTAGATTAAATAACAAAAGGCACAATACCACCTTCTCTCCTTTCTGTTAGTGTGACTTTGTAAATGGTTCAAGTCGAACCGAAACGTCGTCGTAAGCTCCTCTCTCCTACGTGTGGGTTATTTATGTAGTAGTTGATTACAAACACGTGCTATTGACATTGATGAACAAGAGTTACTGGTTCCGAGAAACGTTTTATTTTAACCACGTTTCGCTAAAGGCATTGTGAAATGTTTTCATTTGCATTGCATCTGAGTCTGTTTCAAAATGCAAATCGAAAAGGAATGTTCAGAAAATTTCCGGTTCATTCATGATGTGTTCGGAAACTGACATTTCGTGTATTCTTAAAACGACAACTTGTGTATATTGTTTAAATGTATAAACACGGTGTTTGCACACAGAAAAACATGATGTTATCTGAACTCATACATGGGTTAAACATGTACCATACAAACACCACTAGACCATAATGGTATTGTCTTGTGTAAGGAATACTGATACGTGAGCTGGTGGCTTCACATTTGCTATCCATTCCCATGATTACTATCACTGGCAAATTTGATGCCACCGGTTTGGTTCCAGCGTTCCTCTACACAATTTCGATCTTTCACGTTATGGGAAGTTCATATCTAATGATGGTACATACTTTAGTGGTTTAGGAATGCAGGTGTGGGACTGTCACCTGAAATATGCAAAGTCTGGATAGTGACTTAATAATTGTCAACACGCCAGCATCAACACGCTACCTTTCCTCTGAGAAATCTTCCCCTCAATCTACCCGTTGCTGTTCTTGCAACATTGCATAGCTGCTGATGATGCACGGAGACGCATGAAAGATCTTGAGCTGAAGATTTCCCTCCCCCCAAGGCTTGTTTTACACACACACACACACACACACACACACACACACACACATATATATATATATATATATATATATATATATATATACACACACACACACACACATATATATATATATATATATATATATATATATATATATATATATATATATATATATATGTAGTTTTTTTTTATTATTATTTTTATTATCACACTGGCCGATTCCCACCAAGGCAGGGTGGCCCGAAAAAGAAAAACTTTCACCATCATTCACTCCATCACTGTCTTGCCAGAAGGGTGCTTTACACTACAGTTTTTAAACTGCAACATTAACACCCCTCCTTCAGAGTGCAGGCACTGTACTTCCCATCTCCAGGACTCAAGTCCGGCCTGCCGGTTTCCCTGAACCCCTTCATAAATGTTACTTTGCTCACACTCCAACAGCACGTCAAGTATTAAAAACCATTCGTCTCCTTTCACTCCTATTAAACACGCTGGAAATCCAAACCCCTCGCACACAAAACCTCCTTTTCCCCCTCCCTCCAACCTTTCCTAGGCCGACCCCTACCCCGCCTTCCTTCCACTACAGACTGATACACTCTTGAAGTCATTCTGTCTCACTCCATTCTCTCTACATGTCCGAACCACCTCAACAACCCTTCCTCAGCCCTCTGGACAACAGTTTTGGTAATCCCGCACCTCCTCCTAACTTCCAAACTACGAATTCTCTGCATTATAATCACGCCACACATTGCCCTCAGACATGACATCTTCACTGCCTCCAGCCTTCTCCTCGCTGCAACATTCATCACCCATGCTTCACACCCATATAAGAGCGTTGGTAAAACTATACTCTCATACATTCCCCATATATATATATATATATATATATATATGTGTGTGTGTGTGTGTGTGTGTGTGTGTGTGTGTGTGTGTGTGTGTGTGTGTGTGTGTGTGTGTGTGTGTGTGTGTGTGTGTGTATGTGTGTGTGTGTGTGCGTCTGGGTGTGTGTACTCACCTAGTTGTACTCACCTAGTTGTGGTTGCAGGGGTCGAGTCATAACTCCTGGCCCCGCCTCTTCACTGGCCATTACTGGGTCAATCTCCCTGCACCATGAGCTTTATCATACCTCTTCTTAAAGTTATGTAGGGTGTATGTGTGTGTGTGTGTGTGTGTATGTGTAAGACAAGCCTCAGGGGGAGGGAAATTTTCAGCTCAAGATCTTCCACGCGTCTCCGTGCGTCATCAGGAGCTATGCAATGTGGAGCTATGCGGAGTAAACATGTTTGCTTATAATAAGACTTACCAGCACTCCTGCAATGGCTTGCTGCAAATTTAACTGAACGCCATGAACGGCGGAGGAGATTGGAGCAACTGTTGTATGAAGGACACCATCAGCACCATGGGAGAGTCCTACACCATGGGAGAGTCCTACACCATGGGAGAGTCCTACACCATGGGAGAGTCCTACACCATGGGAGAGTCCTACACCGCGGGAGAGTCCTACGCCATGGGAAAGTCCTGTACCGCCAAACCCAGTTCCACGAAGACCTACACCACTGTGGGAAATTCCTGCACCACCAAGACTTACACCACCAACACCTACACCACCGTGGGAGATTCCTACGCTACTGAAACCCTTTCCACTTACGCTACCGTGGGAGATATCTACACCACCAATACCTATACCATCGTGGGAGATTCCTACGCTACTGAAACCTTTTCCATCTACACCACCAACACTTTCACCACTAACACCTATACCACCGTGGGAGACACCTACACCACCGTGGGAGACACCTACACCACCAACACCTACACCACCGTGGGAGACACCTCCACTACCAGCACCTAAACCACCAACACCTACACTACCGTGGGAGACACCTACACCACCAACACCTACTCCACCATGGGAGATTCCTACGCTACCGAAACCTTTGCCACCTACAACACCGTGGGAGACGCCTAGACTACCAGCACCTACACCACCAACACCTACACCACCAACACCTACACCACCGTGGGAGACACCTACACTACCATCACCTAAACCACCAACACCTACATCACCGTGGGAGACACCTAAACCACCAACACCTACACCACTGTGGGAGACACTTGCACCACCACCACCTACACCACCATGGGAAATGCCAATTGGGCCAAGACCTACACCACCATGGAAGATACCAACTGAACCAAGACCTACACCACCATGGGAGATTCCGACATCTCCGAGCCCTTTCCCACCAAGACCTACACCACCATGGGAGACTCCAGCACCACCATGGGAGACTCCTACACCTCCAAGCTTTTTCCTGCCAAGACCTACACCACCATGGGAAACTCCCACACTAGTATGGGAAACTCCTACACCACCATGGGAGACTCCTACACCTCCGAGCCCTTTCCCACCACTATGGGAGGCTCCTACACCACCATGGGGGATTGCTACACTAGCATGGGAGACTCCTACACCACCATGGGAGAGATCTACACTACCATGGGAGAGACCTACACCACCATGGGAGACTCCAACACCGAGCCCTTTCCCACCAAGACCTACACCACCATGAGAGACTCCTACACTACCATGGGAGACTCCTACACCACCATGGGAGACTCCTACACCACCATGGGAGACTCCTACACCACCATGGGAGACTCCTACACCACCAGGGGAGACTCCTACACCACCATGGGAGACTCCAACACCGAGCCCTTTCCCACCAAGACCTACACCACCGTGGGAAACTCCTACACCACCATGGGAGACTCCTACACCACCATGGGAGACTCTAACACCGAGCCCTATCCCACCAAGACCTACACCACCATGGGAGAGACCTACACCACCATGGGAGACTCCAACACCGAGCCCTTTCCCACCAAGACCTACACCACCATGAGAGACTCCTACACCACCATGGGAGACTCCTACACCACCATGGGAGACTCCAACACCGAGCCCTCTCCCACCAAGACCTACACCACCATGGGAGAGACCTACACCACCATGGGAGAGACCTACACCACCATGGGAGAGACCTACACCACCATGGGAGACTCCAACACCGAGCCCTTTCCCACCAAGACCTACACCACCATGAGAGACTCCTACACCACCATGGGAGACTCCTACACCACCATGGGAGACTCCTACACCACCATGGGAGACTCCTACACCACCATGGGAGACTCCAACACCGAGCCCTCTCCCACCAAGACCTACATCACCGTGGGAGACTCCTGGTAACTTCTCAGTGGAGACCACTAGCACCACTGATAGCACCAACAGTGTCTTCATCTGAAAAAATATAACATTATTACTCGACTCAAGAAATCGTAATGACACGATTGCAAATAAACCATACCCCCGGCCGGGATTGAACCCGCGGTCATAGAGTCTCAAAACTCCAGCCATGAGTCATTTTGACGGCAGTGAAGGGACTTGAGCTAGAGTTCGTCACGGCCACGCTAGCTGGAGATTCGTCTGTAAAAACTTGCATTTGTGGTCACAGAGGTGCCTGTGCTAACTTTCCTATGGTGTAGAAATATACCTAGTTGGATGAATCTTATTGTGGCTAGCTGGTCTAGTGGCTAACGCGACGGGCTGGAGTTTTGTGACTCTATGACCGCGGGTTCAATCCCGGCCGGGGGTATGGTTTATAACATTATTATATTACAGTAACTCAGAAAAAGATTGAAAACAATACATTGACAGTAATGTTTAGGTCCATTATGTGCCATTAGCAAGTAACTTTTGTGAGTTAGTAATGGTCCAGGGGTCGAAACGTCGTCTAAAGTTATCTCTCTTAAGTGCAGGTTATTTATGGACTGTTTCAACTGCGGTATAACGACGTTTGGGTTAGTAGTGACTCTTATTACTCAGTGAATAATTGTTATCACTTGACATTAAAGGGCTTTTTCCGACACAAGGATCATTAACCTTTAAATGCGTATAATGGCGTAATGTGACCTATAGGCTAATAGCATCTAATAGCCTATAGGCTAATAGCATCTAATAGCCTATAGGCTAATAGCATCTAATAGCCTATAAGCTAATAACATCTAATAGCCTATAGGCTAATAGCATATAATAGCCTATAAGCTAATAACATCTAATAGCCTATAGGCTAATAGCATCTAATAGCTTATAAGTTAATAGCATCTAATAGCCTATAGGCTAATAGCATCTAATAGCCTATAAGCTAACAGCATCTAATAGCCTATAAGCTAATAGAATCTAATAGCCTATAGGCTATTAGATGCTATTAGCCTTTTAAGGCTGATATTTAACTATGGGTGATAAGGATCAAATACCACAGGAACATTTAGCTATTAAGCTAGTAAATTAGTACCACAACTAATATTATTAATATTGATATTAATACTACTACTATTATTAAGACTATTATTCACACTACTATTAATAATATTGATAATACTACTAATTTTGCTGCCGGTGACACTGCTAGTACTATTGTAATCACTATAAGCTAGTTAGTTCCTAGGTCAGCTCCCATTTTATCTAGTTCTCCTAATGGAAAAATAACTTTAAGCACCCTATTGGAAATAAGTTACGCTATTTGTCTTCATTAGGTTATTCTAGTATACATTTCCATGATATACTAATGATGTATACATATAACTTTTACGGTTTAATAGCAAATGGGTGTCCGCTGGAGCCTTGTAAACTAATTAAGTCAGAGTGACTTCTTGACTTGCCAAAATTGCGTTTGAATGTTGTTTTGTGTTCAGTTTTGTGTACGAGTGTTTTCAAGTGTTGATTTAGAGTACATTTGTTCTTTAGTATTCAGTAATACTTGTGATCTCAAATATTCAGTATCACGAGAGTTCTTAGGTGTTCAGAACTGCTCGTTCTCTACTACTCAGTAATACTTATGTATTCTACTGCGTTCATAATTGTCTATGTCTCTGTAAAATCGTTCTATAACACATGTTTCTCTTGCGTTTAATATGTGTGTTCTCAAGTGTTTAATATGCATAATGTATATTCTTGAGTGTTCTTCGGCATGCGTTCTCTAGCCTATGCCCCAGCTAGAGATATTTCTATCTTACCGTGCCCAGGATGATTGTGGCACTCTCACTACGCGCAAGTAGCCTTATATATCACAGCTTAAGTTCAAGGTATTTATATATTTTTTCTGGGATAGGAACCTGTATCAGTCCAACCGGTGCCCAGGAGAGAGGGAGAAGATAAATAAGGTGAGGCAGGAAGAGGCTAGGAGGTAGAATGTTAAAAGAAAGGTGAGGATCATGAAAAGCAAGTGGAGGAAGAAAAAATTAGAATAAGAAGGTGGAGAAGACAGATGAGAGAGAAAAAAAAGAGTAATTTTAAGAGTTAACAAGGAAAAGCAGAAATGCAATTTTGAAATCCTTATAATGAAAGCTTTCCAAAAATGCGTTTGTATTTCGAGATGTTAAACCTAAACCCTACGAGATGCGAACTTGGTGAATGGATAGCCAGCGATTATAGGGTAAGAAAAAGAGGTAATATAATGATCATGATGTGTGGAAAGGTCAATGTGATCAAGTGGGTATTTCTTAGAGGAAGGTAGCGTGCAGGAAGTCGATGCAAGGTTTCTTTCATTTCTTCTTTTAATAACAGGTTCTGTTAACCTTTTTAATTTAAGTAGTCTCTTTGGCTTCCAGTTGGACATCCCAATGAACCACTACACTCTTACTATTTAGCCCGAACTTTGTCACCTTAAAAACGGTGGTGAGAGAACATTTACCCAAGAAATAACTCGAAACAATAAATATAAATTTGCAAAAATCAGATTTAGAAAGGATATGGGAAAGTATTGCTGTAGCAGAAGGGTTATGGATAAGTGCAACAAGTTGCCATATAGCGTAGGTGAGAGTTTCTAAGAATGTGGGGTCATGGAATCAAACTGAAGAGTCATAGTGTGAATCTTGCCAGAAAGGTAACCAAGATTCTTAGATCGTTTCATCACCAGAATCCATCCTTTAGATCTCCCCTGGAAACATCCTCTCTGAGAAGACGAGTGCATCTGATAATGGTAATTGTGATGGACCGATTACAACGTCTTCTACATCTCTACTGCTTCTGCTGTCTTCTGTACTCGACTGAAGAAGCCTAGTGTGTAGGCGATACGTTTCGGAATAAAGATACCTAACTGTTGCAGGTGTGTTTTACTTATGAGCTCTGAGAAGACCTTCGTTGATGGCGTCGTGTCTGAACTGAAATATATACAATTTAGCAAAATAATGCTGTGCTTATTATCTAAGTGTCATCTTGGATCAACGCCTAATGATTATGATGATGATGATGATTAAAATGATGATGATGGTGATGATGATAATGATGATAATGATGATAATGATGATAATGGTGATGAGAGTAGTGAAATTGCTACTACTGTTTCGAAAATAACAACAGCAGTATCAACTATTACTGCTATTATTACTGCTACCACACTTCTAATGCTACTACTACTAATACTTCAGCTACTATTTCTTGTACTATTGTAACTTCAGCTACTAATAACCTAAATAATAATAATAATAATAATAATAATAATAATAATAATAATAATAATAATAATAATAATAATAATAATATTATTATTATTATTATTATTATTATTATTATTATTATCATTATTATTATTACTATTATAATTAATATTATTATTATTAGTAGTAGTTGTACTAGTAGTAGTAGTAGTAGTAGTAGTAGTAGTAGTAGTAGTAGTAGTAGTAGTAGTAGTAGTAGTAGTGGTAGTAGTAGTAGTAGTAGTAGTAGTGGTAGTAGTAGTAGTAGTAGTAGCAACAATAACAGTATTAGCAGTAATCACATTAAACTAGATATTAACATTAAATATTACATGATGGTAATATATGATTCACAGACCAATTGCTAACAGATCTTTCATTCTTTTCCCCTCCTCCAAACACTCATTCTCAGTCCTACCTCCTCCTTCTCCTTCCCCCCTCTCTCGTCTCCTTTCCCTCCTCTGCCTTCCTCCCACCACCTGTATATCTAAGCACTTGGGTCACTGAACAAGATGCTGTGGACTTGGTGCTCAGGACCCGCCCCTCAAGTTCTTCTAGTAATCTAGACGATGGAGGCATCGTGGAAAAGTGATCACTTTCACCCACTTGTAAGTTATATTACCCTGCACTGTGCTTCAGCTGACCTTTTCATGCTTTCTTCCTGCTAAGAAACACTCCCTCTCACTCCATCTGATTCTTCCACGCTCTCTTCAGCTAAGAAACATCCCTCACTCCATCTGAATCTTTCACGCTTTTTTCCTGGTAAGAAACACTGCTATTCCGTCCATCTGATTCTTCCACGCTTTTTTCCTGGTAAGAAACACTGCTATTCCATCCATCTGATTCTTCCACGCTCTCTTCCGCTAAGAAACACTTCTATTCATTCCACCTGTTTCTCTTTGTCTCTCTTCCATTAGTAAACACTCCTACTTACTCCTAACTCATCAAGGGATATATAATTTCAGCAAGTTGACTGGAACATTTTAATTGTAAATCTAGCGTTCAACGACTTGACAGAGGCTCTCGAGGGACAAAATGAACTACTGAATCACAAGGTCATTCAGAATGTACCTGCCACTGCAATAACACTTATTCACGATTGCTTTTTATAGCAGTTTGTGAGTGAAATATCTAGAAGTAATAACCTGCTAGACGTAATTCTGGTAAATAAGGGGACTCCATTAAATATGGGCACGAGTGGCCAAATCTTTTCAGATTACATAAAAGTTTGATAGTATGAATATTGCAGATAATATGAATATTGAAGAGTTTTGCTAGGTAGATAGCAATGGACTTAGAGAACACCTGGCTATTATGGAATGGGTTAACTTGGCCATTGATTATACAGTTTGACCAATAGTTATATTAGCCTTACCAATTATTATAGCAATGAAGATCTTACATGCAACAACGAAGAGGAATTTCAGTATGACATATTTCTAAATACCGTATAAGTTACCCTAGGAACATATATTTTATAAGAAGGTAAAAGATCAATCGAAAATGATCCCAAATGACTGAGCAGGAGGTTAAAACGTGTTTTCGAAGGAGAAGAGGAATTTACAGATACGTAAGTCATGCGTGTCGTCAGAGGCGACTAATATGCCTGGAGCAAGGGACTAGTTACCCTTTCTCCTGTATAAATAGTATGAATAAAAACTCGAAAACCTTATGGTTTTCTTTATCGGGTCACCCTGCCTAGGTGGGAGACGGCCAGTATGTTGAAAAAGAAACTAAAAAAATAGGTTAAAAAAGACAGGA
>NC_091368.1:1617082-1659504 GCF_038502225.1 Cherax quadricarinatus
CACACGTAAGATTTTATTCAAGTTTCATACAGACTTTATAAATTGTTTAACGTGGGAACACAGGTAGAAAGTAATGTAGGATAACCCAGTAAAGTCAAACACTATGACGTATTTTCACTAAGGCCTTTGATGTGGAAACCCCTCGAGGGAGGCTCGTTGACGCTGGCGAGGGGCTCTTGATCAGTGGAATTGGATCTGTGCTCTAGTTCATTGAACTGAGCCTGAGTACCTTCTATCTCCCTACGGTTTTACTCTCCCCCATTATGATGATGATGATGATGATAATAATAATAATAATAATAATAATAATAATAATAATAATAATAATAATAATAATAATAATAATAATAATTTTATATGGAAGATAAAAGTAGTTTTATTACTCGATACATCGTTCTATATAGGACTTTATTAAGAATTGATACAACTATTGTCTTTTTAGGGCTACTTAGCATGCGGTGCAAGGATCAGGGTGAATACTGCCTTGATTCATCGAATTCAGTGATTTAGTCAACGGCGTTAAGCACACGCCGATCCATGGTCGACTGGTCGTCTTGGCTACTTTCTTTGCTACCGTCAGGGCTACAATGGTCACAACTAATATCTGTGTCGTGTCAGCGTGAAGCTGTGTTTTGATGAATATAGACATGTGCAACACTTGTGTATTGATGCCCAGGTGTTGCACATGTATTATATTTATTGACCTGTCGGTATTATATGAAGTTAAAGTAATGAGTGAATTGTTTTTGTTCTTACGACTTTGGAGGACTGTGTTCTAGCCTGTTGGAGTGTGGAGATGTGTTTGTGGCTAAGGTCGACAGTGTGTGCGTGCGTGTGTGTGTGTGTGAGTGTGTGTGTGTGTGCGTAGACCTGTGTGTAGCTGACTTCGACAAGTCGAGTGTGAAGAGGCATGTCTGTTATGAAAGTCGACTGTGCGAGCGTGTGGATGTGTCGTGTCCAGAGGTCGAGTAACTCTCCTTCGTCACTTCTCCCTTACCACGTTTGTTTACATTTTTTTCTTCACTTTGTCGTTGATCGTTGTTCGTATAAGCCTTTAAATGTTTCTTTTCCTCTATTTTAACTTTACAAACACATACACAAAAACATGTATATATATTATATATATATATATATATATATATATATATATATATATATATATATATATATATATATATATATATATATATATATATATATATATATATATATATATATATATATATATATTCTCTTGCAATATACGTGTAATATTTACGAACATACCCGAACATTTATAAATAACGGCGAATATCTGAAAATTACTGCTAACAGCCAGGATCACCTGACAACAACTTTGGATGACCACCAACAATTACAAACAACCACAAAGCTATACAAACAACTATGACCAACGTATTCCCCCCTCCCCCCTCTCTGATTCATTGCACCTACCCCTTCCTCTACCACCTCTCTTCCTCCCTTCCTCCTCCTCCTCCCTCTACTTCCTTTCTTCTTCTTGGCCTTTACTGTTATACCGTGGGTGCTGAACCACGCCCTTCAGCATGAGAGAAGAAAGAGAAGAGGGAGAGGAGGGTGAGTAGGGAGGAAAGGGGAATCCACAACTCACTCACACTTCCCCTTCTCCAAGGCCTCTCACGCTGTGCTTCTGTTAATAATTTAAACATTTTTTTCTTTTGCATGTGAGGTAAGGGCGAGGGAGACAGCAGCTGGGGTGAAAGAAGTCTGTGGTAAGATGACTTGGCGAAACTGTAAGATGACTTAAGGAAACCCTAAGATGACTATGATGGTGAGTACTTAACTCTTACGTGCGGGTTATTTGTGTATTGTTCCAGTCACGGTATTGCGCCAGTTTGTTCTTTAAATTCAATGAGATTTGATTACATAGGTATAACCTTTGCAGATATAGAAATTATTAACAGGACAGTACATTTGCTGCGATCATGTCTTATTTCTTTTGCGTGACTGATCTGTAGTAATACAAAATACCCAGAAGTCACCAGGTGGAGGTGCCTCCTCTTCTAGATCCAACTCCACTTATCGGAGTTCATGGGTTTGAACCTATATCGTTACACATCAATAGGGAAGAGATTCCCAGATTTTTAGGCCCTGTACTCCTTCCAAACTATGACCTAGTCTGCGCACCCCCTGTCACATTTATTACTCAAATTTACTATAATTTGATGAGTACGACAAATATGCAACACTTGGGTATTTTTAGAGCCGCTGTCATCATGGCACACATACATTACCTTCTTTGCAATACGCTCACGGTAAACAGGTGATATCGCAATATTCAAAACAACACTGAAAAAAATAGTAAAGTTCCAAGTGCTTTGGTGATTTTTCACATTATCAAGAACCTTGATAATATGAGAATTCACGAAAGCGCTTAGAACTCCACTATTTTTCACAGTAGCTGTTTTGCATTACCTTAGTTATACAAACATCATGTATTTTTACAGAATTCTGACATTTTGTTTCTTTCCTATCACTGCCATGTCTTTCAAATTGAAAATGTTTTCTGTTGTGCTTGTGGTCAACTGGTTGAACAATATTTAAGATCCTCATGAGCTGTACCATCAAATAAGTAACGAACTTGAACTAAAAGATTAGCTACATTTCGCGGCATTCATGAACCCGTCAAATTGCAGAAGGAAAAAGTTGATGTTTTTGACGTGACTGACTAGTTGGCAGAGAATGTTTTCTATCTGCTTTCACTGGATGATTGGAAAGAGGGATTGCAAGTTAAGATTTTGCTACCTTTTTTTGACTTCTGTGCAGGGGCTGATCTGCTATGAGACTAATGAAGCTTAGGTTTCAGGGCCCCTAATCCCGGAGGGACCACAGAAGTGACTTCAGTCCACATTGCTTAGAAAAAAAATTGGATCTACTCTGCGAGAAGGGGTTGCGAAAAGGACCCGGAGAGTTCAAGCTACGGGGCCCCCAAAATGTTGGTCCAGCACTACTGCTGTTGTGTGGTTAACAAGTAACAATCGTAGTGTGTTCTTGGAAGATCCTCCGCCTGAATGTGATTTCAGAAATCCTTTGATATTTCCCATTTCTCCCAGTTTACATCTGAAAAAAAAAATCAAATGAATTGTTTAGTTTGTTGATGGTGATGTGCATAAGAGGGCTTGAGAAGCTATTGATCATTATGGAATTGTTCTCACTCACCCCTTGGGGTCAGCTCGCGCACCCCTTGGGGTCAGCTCGCGCATCCCTTGGGGTCAGCTCGCGCACCTCTGAGGTCAGCATGCGCACCCCTGGGAATCCGCGCACAATAGTTGGAAACCGTTGATGATACAGTAGGGAAGCAGCACAAACCTTGTGTTCCCAGTTTTGCATCATACAGCACAACATCATGTAATTATGATACAGTCCAGGTGGACACAATGGCTGTTGCAGACAGTTGAAGAAAAGACACGACTGCAATGAACTTATTTGCAGAACATTTCCCCCCAACAATGGCCTTGGAAAAGGCCATTGTTGGGGGGAATAAAGGAACTGTATACTGGTAAGACAAAGACACGACTGTAGTCATGTCTTTGTCTTACCAGTATACAGACCGATCGTACTGTTGCATCCTTTGATCTACTTTGCAATGACCCTTATAACTGGGTTCTCGAAATTTTTTTCCTCGCTATGGGTCACTTGCTTAAGACAGGCTGTGACAAAAGTCATTTTTTCTGTAGTTTACCTGTAGACTGTTCCTGGGCAGAGCTCCAGGCAAGACCTTATGATTAACGGATAAATCTATCAGTCCTCTGGTGCCGGTCGTACACAGTCCACTGCGCGCAATACAGTCTGGTTGATCAGGAGCACATCAAGTTCCTTCTTGAAGATAACTAGGGGTTTACTGGCAACTTTTTCCACGTATGTAAAGGGAGTTGAAAATTCGTGGTCTCCCTGCATTCATTGAGCTATCTCTTAGTGTATTTATTCAGAACATGCTTACCTTTCACTGATGGCACCATGCACCATCACTGCCTTTCAATGATGGCACCATGCACCATCACTGCCTTTCAATGATGGCACAATGCACCATCACTGCCTTTCAATTATGGCACCACGCATTACTTGCAGAGCCTTCCGTCTTGATAAGGAGTAACCTCCATGATCAGATTTTATACCAACACCCCGGGAACCTTCCAGGTGCAAACTATGATATAACAACTCAGGACTTACGTTCGGTATCAGGGTCCTCAAGATATGGAAAAGGAATTGCTGTTCTGCCGGCCATTTCACACCATCACGACTCGAGAAAAATATTCTCAAGAAAGAGATACTTTTACCTTCATTTAATACATACGATAATGAAATATATCAGTCTTAGCTGGAAAATTTGCTTTAGGGTGATAATAACACCAAATATTTCACTATGGTATCAGTAATTAAGGCAGCTTTGACTTGCATTAGCTTTCAACCTCTCTGGAAGGATGGCTTGACACAGGAGACATGGCGAATATAATGGAAAACTGAAGGGAGGGGAAAATGGTAGGGGAAAGATGAGAGTGATATAGTAGGGAGGGAGGGAGGGGAGAACAAGGTATACAGGAGAGGGGAAAAACAAAGGGGAGAGGAAAAAAATGGTTACAACCTGTCGTAAAACACTGAAAAGAAAAGAGAAAGGAGGGGCATGTAATTTTTTAAAACGATATTTTATCTAAATTTCAATAGAAAAACCAGGTAAAAATAATTCCAAAATAGCTTTAAATAAAACGAATGGGAGAAGAGGGGGACAGATTTTTTAAGTTATATTCACGAGGATAATGAGAACTTTTCACTGTCACGGTCAGGAAAATGTCAATACACAAATAATCCGCACATAGGAGAGAGAAACTTACGACGACGTTTCGGTCCGACTTTGTAAATGGTACAAGTCGGACCGAAACGTCGTCGTAAGCTCCTCTCACCAATGTACGGGTTATTTGTGCAAAGTTCTAGTCATGTTATTGTGCCTTTTTGTTATTTCTGTGGAAAGTCAAGTTCGAAACATTTCGAAAAAAAGAATTTCCTAAATTCAAAGATATTTTTTCCATACACAAACACCTGTTGCACCTGTTCTAGAGTCCCTTATGGAATCAACACAGGTGAACTACAGGAAGTAAATATATCCCTGAGATGTTTCGCCCACCAGGGACTGTATCAATTATCACGAACTGATACAGCCCCTAATGGGCGATTTTTTTTTTTCAATAAAATGCCATGAACGGATCAGTCGGACTCGTAGTTTGGATTACGTGCGGCCAGCAGTAACAGCCTGGTTGATCAGGCCCTGATCCACCAGAAGGCCTGGACATGGACTGGATCACGGGATCGTTGACGATGTCCAGGTAGACTTCAGGTATGTAATACCATTGACGTACACAGGTAGTAAACGCGCCAAACAAAATCAACTAAAAGAAACCATACCATACGGTCATGTTGACGACAGTGAGGGGACTTGAGCTAGAGTTCGTCACGGCCACGCTAGCTGGAGATTCGTCTGTAAAAACTTGCATTTGTGGTCACAGTGGTGCCTGTGCTAACCTTCCTATGGTGTAGAAATATACCTAGTTGGACGAATCTTATTGTGGCTAGCTGGTCTAGTGGCTAACGCGACGGTCTGGAGTTTTGTGACTCTATGACCGCGGGTTCTATCCCCGCCCGTGGTATGGTTTGTTTGCAATTGTGTCATTATGATTTCGTGAGTCAAAATCAATTAGAGTCGCTTGGCAACCGTAGTATGGGAAAATATTATGCTAGCCAGGAAATCCTTGATTACGACGTTTCCTTTACGAAACTTTGTTATACGTGTTTTTCTGCAAACATAATGTTTTTCTACCTGACGGCTTACGACAGCGTTTATTCACTTGGCAACCGGTTGCTAAGTGAATAAAGGCTGGCATAACAGATCCTCTAGACCTTAAAAAAAGTGACCAGTTACATTAGCCTCTTCATAATAAAAACGAGTTACAAGTTAGATAAATTTCCTCACGGAAAGGTTAGTAGTTTCTATCATAATTAACAATATTATATAGTTTCTGAACTGATGCCACGAAAGAGACTTCCTGATCTAGCTGATCTAACCTAAGGAACTACGAAACCGCAGAGGAAGAGGACAAAAGTTCCCTAACTTTGCAGATTAAATGGCAAAGTATAACAGGAAGTTCGAAAATCTCTTTTTAGCAAGAAAAAATATTAGTAAATAAGAAAATATTAATAGGAATGGCACTACTACTACTACTACTACTACTACTATTACTACTACTACTATTACTACTACTACTAATACTATTACTACGCTACTCCTATTACTACTGCTACTACTACTACTGCTACTGCTACTACTACTACTAATAATAATTTGAATAAAATAAACAGATCACTGAGTTCATCAGTATGGGTAAGGCTGTGGTTGCTGGTGCTGCTGTAATCTACCACAGAACTCTGAGCAACCCCACCTTCACTTGACCTTACAACTACCCTCTTGCCATGCCCAGACCACAGTACCAAGAACGGGCCATATTATGCTTATAACTCGTGTCTGGGGCATTTACCTGACAAATTGAGGAAACGTTTCGCCTAAACAGTAGGTTTCTTCAGTTGTGATGAATGGTTTGAAAAACCGACAAGTTGAAGATTGAAACACTTATGCAACATATGGGAATCTTTATTCAAGAAGCGTTTCGCCACACAGTGGCTTCATCAGTCCAATACAAAGTAGAAAGGCGTAAGGAGTCGATGTGTTCAGTCCATCAATCTTCAGGTTTCTTCAGTCAAATACGGAGACAGAAGGTGTAGTTTCAACAAGATACATAACTATTCCACATGTGTCTTAATCATCAACTTGTTAGCATTTTAACTATTTTATACCATATTTCAGTCTGCCAAATAAAGCAACACGCGCAGGAGTATTTGCTATTAAATGTGAGTGAAGGGGAGAGATAAGTGTTTGACATGGAATAAGGTGGAGAAAGGTATACAAGGATCAGTCAAGTAATCCAGTTTAGAACCAGAAGAACAAAGTAACTATATCATAACATAGCTGAGCAACCTGTTTCACTAGTGTTAGGGAAAAGTGTGTGTGTGTGTGTACACACCTATTTGTACTCGCCTATTTGTGGTTGCACGGGTCGATTCATAGCTCCTGGGCCAGCCTCTTCATTGATCGCTACTAGGTACCTCTCTCTCCCTGCTCCATGAGCTTTATCAAACCTCATCTTAAAACTATGTATGGTTCCTTCCTCCACTACGTCACTCTCCAGACTATTCCACTTCCTGACAGCTCTATGACTGAAGAAATACTGTGTGTGTGTATGTGTTTTCTCGACCGTCTATAGTTGCTGGGGTTGAGTCTTAGCTCCTGGACTTGCCTTTTAACTTTTTTCTTAGTAGGTTTACTTTCTTTTAGCCCCCTGGGCCTTGTCATACCTATTCTGAAATGATACCATTGCCTTGGTGCTATTATAGCCCTTCAATGACATTTTCCGGTGTATATATCTCGAGGGATACACATTTTCTCGGCGTTAATATACTGAGAGATGATTACAAATAACCCACATGGAGACAAAAACTCGAGAGATTAATTGATCTGTATATTTCGATTCCTGTCTGGGACCCTCTTCAGCAGGTCTGCTGAAGAGGATCCTAAAAGGGGGTCGAAATATACAGATCAATTAATCTGAGTTTCTGTCTCAATGTGAGTTGTTATTGAGCATTGACAAGAGTTCATTATATTTTAGTTATTCACACTAAGAGACGAGTATCAATGAATATTCACCGAAAGACCGGTTTCATTCAATTTCTATACACCAAGAGGTATAACTCTCAGCGTATATACGCCAAGAGGTTTAGGTGTGTGTATATATATCAATGTACATGTACTTAATGAGACTAAAGCAAGTTTAATTGTTAGTGCCGATTGAAACTGCTCCATTAATGACTCTATGGTAGTTGACAGAGTTCAAACCCAACACAATAACAACCCTGGTATCAGGTTAGCTGATGAGACCAACACAATAACAACCCTAGTATCAGGTTAGCTGATGAGACCAACACAATAACAACCCTAGTATCAGGTTAGCTGATGAGACCAACACAATAACAACCCTGGTATCAGGTTAGCTGATGAGACCAACACAAATAAAGCGTCAGCAGGTTTTTTCAACCTACCCTTACAACTTTCAAAAACCGGTTTCTTGACTGACGCCAGTCATGATGCAATTATGTGGCTTGAGGGATTGACTTAGCGTTGAAAAATATTATATTTTACGTAAAGTTAGGAAGCTCAAATATATTTTTATGTGGTAAAGGCTACCACACTGAAGGACTTTGGTGAAAGAAGAAGAAGAAGAAGAGGAAGAAGAAGAAGAGGAAGACGAAGAAGATGAAGAATTCTTTACTAGTATTATCAACATATGACTCAAGAAAACAAATCATTGCGAGTGAAATATATTTTGGTCCTTTGGCTTTCTTTCACAGGATGTCCTCGCAAGAGCCGGCTAACACCTACGTCTCGTAGCTCGATTGGTAGAGCACTCAGCTCACACGCTCTGGTCCGGGGGTCGATACCGGTACGGACGCGTTTCCTTTAGACACCTGCTGTCCATGATCACCTGGGAACAAAATTGACCTAATTTGCGAGAAATGTTGTGCATAACAAAGGGGCTTTCTATATAGTAGTATGTCATTGATGTCAGCTATGGTCTGTACAACCATACCCTGAACACCTGTACAAGCATACCCTGAACACCTGTACAATCATACCCTGAACGCCTGTACAACCATACCCTATACAACAATACCCTGTACACCTGTACAATCATACCCTGAACACCTGTACAAGCATACCCTGAACACCTGTACAATCATACCCTGAACGCCTGTACAACCATAACCTGTACAACCATATCCTGTACAACAATACCCTATATACCTCTACAACCATACCCTGTACAACAATACCCTGTACACCTGTACAACCATACCCTGAACCCTGTACAACCATACCCTGTACACCTGTACAATCATACCAAATAATGAAAACTTAAATAAAATAAACAAGCACAAGAACACTAACAAAAGATTTATATATTAAACAAGAAACATAAATCTCGAGGAGACAAACTTAACAATAAATTCGCAAGTTAGAAATAAAACAAGACAATGTCTCTGTCTTGTGATTATCGATGATTAATAATAATAATGAATTAATAATTTTAGTGGTAAGAAGGAACAACGGGGGGGGGGGGGTGCGTAACATAATCTTTATTTCCCGTATGAATAAGATTGTGTTTTGCACGCTTGTGTGACCCAGTACTGCGTGTCACGGTAAACGTTTGCCTCACACATTCACACACATACACACACACACACACACACACACACACACACACACACACACACACACACACACACACACACACACACACACACACATACACACACACATACACACATACACCCTTCAGCAGGGGATAGGATTAGCCTTGATGCGGATTAAGGGGGCTTAAGGGCATTTGATTCAACAACTTGCAACTAACATTCTTGCCCTTGGATCTAATCTGATTGCCTTCCAACCTGAGTCATGCACTCAAACTAGGAGATACAAAGGGTTGCAAGGAAAGATGAGTAGGGGAGAGAGAGAAATAGAGCCTTTCGCTTTTCTTTTTTAATATAAATCCTTCCACATAGGTTATGCAGCAAATCCGAAGTTACCAGATTAATTTTTCACCGTTAAACCGTGTCGAAAACTGAAAGGTCTTTCGTTTTCTGTATTTCTCATGTATTCTGTCTTTCTCTCTCTCGCTAACACCCCATTTTTCATGTCTTTTTTTTACGGCAACTCACATTTTTTTTAACCCTAAAAATGCTTTCAGGTTTTCCCGGACAGGTGAAGTCGCCCATGACAGCTGCCATAGCGACAAGCGTGTTCCATCAATTCTTAAAATTGCAAAAACTTTCTTTTTTTTTCTTTTTGCATTGATATCGGAGAAATTTCTAGCATGTTTCCCCTAGGCAGGAAGGAATATAGGGAGAGGAAATACGGTAGACATACATTAGATTTAGAAATAACAAAAAATAAGAAAGGAGTAATTGTAAATATATAATCTAGACTGTACGGTTTAAGTGTTATTAGAGTAACAATGAATATAAATAACATCAAGTTTATGTATTCCGAAAAAGAGGATAAAATATACTTTCACATGGTACATGACATTTGTTTAGTGTGCAACACACATCCATATCTTGCATTCCTTCTATATCAGCCAGATATAGAAGGAATAGAAGGGATATAGAAGGAATGCAATAACCATACAGGAATAACCCCTTTCGGTGGTTATTGGTGTATGATCGACGTTTTCCCCAGGACTATACTGTGAACAGCTACTAGTAATAAATGCTAGTCAATCAGGGTGAGAGGCTGATCTGATGATCTGACTTTATACCTAAACTCTGGTCAGAAGGGCAGTTTCTCGCTAGCTCTAGCTGATTACACAAACTGATCTCTTTTGTATGAGTTTGTGAGTTTGTCTGATTACAATATTTACTAGAATGGTGTCTCCCTACACTGTTGCTTTGTTGGTATTTGCATTTGCCTTAATTATTCCATGATCATTTCTTTACTGGTGACTTGTCTTATGGCCAGGTTCTATAGGCCTTCTAATAGCACCTGTCGTTCGTAATCATGCATAGTCCAAGCCAGTGTGAACGGGGCATTTACCGGAGATCTGCAAGACAGCAAATGTAGTCCGAATATTTAAGAAATTAAGAAAGGAGAATGGCAAGAAGCATTCACATGTAGGTTATGCCAGTGTCTCTGATATACATACTATGTAAGGCAATAGTGAAGATAACCTGTTGATTAGCAAAACTCCTAGAGAGAAGTAGTGTAATAACAACACCGTATATGTTTAGGAATGACACATCCTGTCTCAGAAGTCTGATTGAGTTTAGTGACAAATTACCAGAAATGAGACAGAAGAACGAAGGTTTGTTGAGCTGCACTGGACTGTGAGGTGTTGGACACTGTACCTCATAAGACAAACATTAGCATGAACTGACAGTAGATCACAGAACATCTAAGGGAGAAGAGACAGGTTGATAAATTAAACACATGTGCAACACTTGAGGATCTTTATTGTGGAAACGTTTCGCCACACAGTGGCTTCCTCAGTCTAATACAGAATGGAATGGTTGAAGATCAGAAGGAGTATAAGATAATTAGTCCCTCAGCCTAGAGTTGATGTAATCAGTCCATCAATCCTGATAAGAATGCAGTAGATGCACGACACGTGAGGTGAAGCAGTCGTAGGCAGTGTCACTTTGGACAAATGTCGGATGAACCCAACACTGGCTAGTTTAAAGCCAGAGCTAGATGCTGAAACTCGACGTCAGCAACCACAGACAGGTGAGTAAAATATACACAATACAAATGACATCCAATGCGACAAACAAAATACACATAACATGCTTTTGAAAAGTGCAAATATGATGTCGAGATGTAGGAAAACACAGAAGAATAGGCCTCGAAGGTGCTGTCAACGATCACAAACACAGAGCGGACAGCACCAAGTGGATTTCAACCTGGAACCACTACCAAGCAAACATCTTCCTCGAATCGGATTACATACAGCAATATGTGTGTGTGTGTGTATATATGTATATATATATATATATATATATATATATATATATATATATATATATATATATATATATATATATATATATATATATATATTATATATATATATCCATCTATATAACTGTCTACTACCAGCACCACCACCATCATTCACCAAATCTTGAACCCCAGGCAACCTTTCCTCCCATCCTGGTGATATTGTGTTTACAAACAGCTCGCAATAACATTTGGCCCCTCCCTCCTGGACCTGCTATGATAGTACCAATAAAGACCACTTGTGATGTCTGTCAACGTCACTTTGACCCTTATTGTGTACCTCTTTGTTACTCGATATTCCTTTTATTCTGAAATTGTTTATATCTTGCCTAAGTGTAGTTGACTATTAAAAAAATTCATCTTTGTTCATCACGAGGTTTTAACAACACAGATTTATTTGGTAAATTTAATTGTGTAATTTCATGACTGAATCCCGCTGAAATGGCTCTCAGTCGACTTTATTACATCATGACTCACTTCTGAAGCCTTGGAGGTTATTTTTATTCCAAATAATTTTTGCAGCGTTGTTTTAAATGCGCTTCAGGATGATAGAATATTATTAATATTACTTTATTTATTAGGGAGACAGAGACAAGTCTTTCTTCTATTTTATGCTAAGAAATGCATTTCTTCTCTTTTCTATTTTGACGATGTTTCGGTCCCACTTGGACTATTGACTAGACACACTAACACACTACTTTCTACTACCACTACTGCTTCAACTACTACTACAGCTAATTCTTCCACTGCCAGCATTATCTCTACCACAACTTCTCCACTTCCTTTCTTTGTCCCGTCTCCGTCCTACTCTTCTATATACACTGGCTCCCTCTCCTTCGTGTGTTAGTGTGACTATTCAATAGTTCAAGTCGGACCGAAACGTTGTTATAAGCTTATTTCTTCTATGTGCGGGTGATTTGTATCTTAATATCCTTTCTTATGTTCACGCTAATAGATAAATATGAATTATTTTGTTCGCTGCCAAGATTATTAAAACAATTATTATTATTGGCTTTTACTTTTTTCAAGTAATTTAGGACTGGGTGTTGAATAGTAACAGACCAGGCGCATTAATATAATCAGATTTGGTATGAATTTCAGTCTGATATCAAGGAAAGACACATTAATTCATTCTCTTTGGGCACCTGTATAGAAAACGTCTTGGCTCTTAAATATTAATCATGGTCTAAGCTCTAAGGCCCTAAACGTTTTCAGTAAAGATGTCTTAAATGAATGCAATCATGTTCTTTTCCCTCAAGTTAAAGGCAGCAGTTATCTTCTTGCTATATTGCTTGATATCAGGATATCTTCTGTTAATCCTGGGGTGATCGTAGGTCAGCGCCACCTGTGTTTCAACGTTCGTACCCTCAGTGGTTCGCCTGGTAGTCTAGCAAACCTCCAATTTACTTTCTTCACTTGGTCTCTTAGTTTATTTTTGCTCGTGTGGAGGCAGGGGTAGAGTGTGAGCATCTATCTCACTCTTATTTCCTCTCCATTAGCTTCCCAGATACTGACAATATATTCACCAAACTAATGGGAACAGCGCTCATACGACACAAGTCGTTGTGACAATAACAGCTTCCTCCCTCTTTCATCCAGCAATTAACAGTAAGTATTGGGTCTAGGGTAAGCTTCTCTCACTCATTATTATGAAAAAAATTCCATTGAATAACCCCTCAGGGAATGTTCCTTGACGCTGTTGAGGGGTTCTTGATACAGGGAATTGGATCTGTGCTCCAGTTCCCTGAATTAAGAATGAATAATTTCCATCCCCCCCCCCATAATTCTATGGGTCTAGCACTCCCCGTGATTATAATAATAATATGTACTCATGGAAGGAAGGAATTTAGGATAATGTTAAGCATTAACAATTTTACATCGACAAAAATGTGTTGTCCACGATGATTATCTGAACTTGGGTGGTGTCAGGTGGTGTCAGTCAGGGAGACTTTGTCAGTGGTCCAAATCGGACCGAAATGTCGTCGTAAGCTCCTCTTCTATATGCGGGTTATTTGTGTGCAGTCAGGAAGATTTTGGACCAAGTGCTGTTAGAAATTAGACGGTGTGTTTTGTTTCGTAATGCAGTTGTAATGCAGTGCTGAAAGCAATGGTTGTTTGGGCTCCCCTGCACCGAGGGTCACGCTGTTGTGTTCTCAAGGGGAAATACAAATAAACACAGGGGTGTTAGGGAATACTGTGGCACTCTGTTGGTGGATACCAAGGTATAATAAACACAGGGGTGTTAGGGAATACTGTTACACTGTTGGTGGATACCAAAGTGTACTACTGGCAGTATTGATTGAAGGACACAGTTACACAAGATTATTTTATATGCAAAGTTATTTTATATATAGGCTTGTTTTATGTACAGGCTTGTTTTCTATACAGGCTTGTTTTATATACAAGCTTGTTTTATATACAAGCTTGTTTTATATACAAGCTTGTTTTATATACAAGCTTGTATTGTTTTATATACAAGCTTGTTTTATATAAAAGCTTGTATTGTTTTATATACAAGCTTGTTTTATATACAAGCTTGTTTTATATGCAAGCTTGTTTTATATACAGGCTTGTTTTATATACAAGCTTGCTTTACATACAGGCTTGTTTTATATACAGGCTTGTTTTATATACAGGCTTGTTTTATGTACAAGCTTGTTTTATATGCAGGCTTGTTTTATATACAAGCTTGTTTTATATACAAGCTTGTTTTATATACAAGCTTGTTTTATATACAAGCTTGTTTTATATACAAGCTTGTTTTATATACAAGCTTGTTTTATATACAAGCTTGTTTTATATACAAGCTTGTTTTATATGCAAGCTTGTTTTATATGCAAGCTTGTTTTATATGCAAGCTTGTTTTATATGCAAGCTTGTTTTATATGCAAGCTTGTTTTATATGCAAGCTTGTTTTATATGCAAGCTTGTTTTATATGCAAGCTTGTTTTATATGCAAGCTTGTTTTATATGCAAGCTTGTTTTATATACAAGCTTGTTTTATATGCAAGCTTGTTTTATATGCAAGCTTGTTTTATATGCAAGCTTGTTTTATATACAAGCTTGTTTTATATGCAAGCTTGTTTTATATACAAGCTTGTTTTATATGCAAGCTTGTTTTATATGCAAGCTTGTTTTATATGCAAGCTTGTTTTATATGCAAGCTTGTTTTATATGCAAGCTTGTTTTATATGCAAGCTTGTTTTATATGCAAGCTTGTTTTATATACAAGCTTGTTTTATATACAGGCTTGTTTTATATACAGGCTTGTTTTATATACAAGCTTGTTTTATATACAAGCTTGTTTTATATACAAGCTTGTTTTATATACAAGCTTGTTTTATATACAAGCTTGTTTTATATACAAGCTTGTTTTATATGCAAGCTTGTTTTATATGCAAGCTTGTTTTATGTACAAGCTTGTTTTATGTACAAGCTTGTTTTATGTACAAGCTTGTTTTATGTACAAGCTTGTTTTATGTACAAGCTTGTTTTATGTACAAGCTTGTTTTATGTACAAGCTTGTTTTATGTACAAGCTTGTTTTATGTACAAGCTTGTTTTATATACAAGCTTGTTTTATATACAAGCTTGTTTTATATACAAGCTTGTTTTATATACAGGCTTGCTTTATATACAAGCTTGTTTTATATACATGCTTGTTTTATATACAGGCTTGTTTTACACGTAGGCCTGTAACAATATGAGGGTAATAAGAAAGCGGAACGACATGGAGGAGTAAAAAGGAGAAAGGAAGATTCAATACTCAGCATCAGTAATAGGTATGACAAGACATAAGATTATAGGAATCAGTAAGAGGCAAGTTTAGAACATGGGACTCGACCTTCACAAACAAAATACACACACACACACACACACACACACACACACACACACACACACACACACACACATACACAGGGAGATTGCCTGAGGCATGGAAGACAGCAAATGTAGTCCCAATCTTTAAAAAAGGAGACAGACATGAAGCATTAAACTACAAACCAGTGTCACTGACATGTATAGTATGCAAAATCATGGAGAAGATTATCAGGAGAAGAGTGGTGGAACACCTAGAAAGGAATGATCTCATCAACAGCAGCCAACATGGTTTCAGGGACGGGAAATCCTGTGTCACAAACCTACTGGAGTTCTATGACATGGTGACAGCAGTAAGACAAGAGAGAGAGGGGTGGGTGGATTGCATATTCTTGGACTGCAAGAAGGCGTTTGACACAGTTCCAAACAAGAGATTGGTGCAAAAACTGGAGGACCAAGCAGGGATAACAGGGAGGGCACTACAGTGGATCAGGGAATACTTGTCAGGAAGACAGCAGCGAGTCATGGTACGTGGCGAGGTGTCAGAGTGGGCACCTGTGACCAGCGGGGTCCCACAGGGGTCAGTCCTAGGACCAGTGCTGTTTCTGGTATTTGTGAACGACATGTCGGAAGAAATAGACTCTGAGGTGTCCCTGTTTGCAGATGACGTGAAGTTGATGAGAAGAATTCACTCGATCGAAGACCAGGCAGAACTACAAAGGGATCTGGACAGGCTGCAGACCTGGTCCAGCAATTGGCTCCTGGAGTTCAGTCCCACCAAGTGCAAGGTCATGAAGATTGGGGCAGGGCAAAGAAGACCGCAGACGGAGTACAGTCTAGGGGGCCAGAGACTACAAACCTCACTCAAGGAAAAAGATCTTGGGGTGAGTATAACACCAGGCACATCTCCTGACGCGCACATCAACCAAATAACTGCTGCAACATATGGGCGCCTAGCAAACCTCAGAACAGCATTCCGACATCTTAATAAGGAATCGTTCAGGACCCTGTACATCGTGTACGTTAGGCCCATATTAGAGTATGCGGCACTAGTTTGGAACCCACACCTAGCCAAGCACGTAAAGAAACTAGAGAAAGTGCAAAGGTTTGCAACAAGACTAGTCCTAGAGCTAAGAGGTATGTCCTACGAGGAGAGGTTAAGGGAAATCAACCTGACGAGACTGGAGGACAGGAGAGATAGGGGGGACATGATAACGACATACAAAATACTGAGAGGAATTGACAAGGTGGACAAAGACAGGATGTTCCAGAGATTGGACACAGCAACAAGGGGACACAGTTGGAAATTGAAGACACAGATAAATCACAGGGATGTTAGGAAGTATTTCTTCAGCCACAGAGTAGTCAGGAAGTGGAATAGTTTGGGAAGCGATGTAGTGGAGGCAGGATCCATACATAGCTTTAAGCAGAGGTATGATAAAGCTCACGGTTCAGGGAGAATGACCTATTAGCGATCAGTGAAGAGGCGGGGCCAGGAGCAATGCGAGATGAGGCAATGCGAGGAAGAAAGGGCAAAATCAGTGTTTATCCATGGGCTTCAGGAGAGAGAGGAAAGGACACACACTGAAAGGAAGCAGGAAGAAAGGAAGGAGATTGAGAAAATCATAACAGAAATAGGTGAAGAGAGGGACGAGATTGTAAATTTTCAGAGAATAGGGGGGTACTCGAAGGTGAGAAACCGACCAATCAAGCTGATTCTCAGGACGGAAACAGTGCGGAACAGGATCCTCCAAGAGAAACCACGATTGAAATACTCGGAAGAGTACAAGAGGGTGTTCCTAGACAGAGACAGAACAAAATTCAGAACGACAGCAGCTGAGGGAGAGGACAAAAAAGCGAAAGGAGCTAGGAAAAGAGACAAGGAGGGAACCAGCAGAGGTCTGTCAGAGCAGGACAGAACAGCAAGGGCAAGCACACACACAACTACTCTCAGAACCATACAACCTATCACACCATCCCAACACACCCTACAATCCATACCCACAGCCTCCACCCAACACCAAGCTATAGAACCCCACAGTATGCCACCAGGTCTCCCACCCTCACAGGCCCCCCAAACCACAGTGTTGGAAAGGAAACTGAAGGTATGGTACACAAACGCTGATGGAATAACAAATAAGTGGGAGGAGTGGCAAGAAAGAGTCAAAGAAGCATCACCGGACATCATAGCTCTCACAGAAACCAAGCTTACAGGTATGATAACAGATGCCATCTTTCCAACGGGATACCAAATCCTGAGGAAAGACAGAGGGAACAGGGGGGGTGGAGGAGTGGCGTTGCTGATCAAAAATCGCTGGAATTTTGATGAGCTGGAGAGAGAAGATAGCGGAGAAGAAAGTGATTACTTAGTGGGAACACTTCACTCTGGAGGTCCCAAGGTGGTAATAGCAGTGATGTATAACCCACCACAGAACAGCAGGAGGCCAAGGCAAGAGTACGACGAGAGCAATAGAGCGATGGTTGACACACTAGCTAGAGTGGCCAGAAGAGCTCATGCATGCAGGGCAAAGCTCCTGATCATGGGTGACTTTAACCACAAGGAGATAGATTGGGAGAACTTGGACCCACATGGGGGCCAAGATACTTGGAGGGCTAAGATGATGGAGGTGGTACTGGAGAACTTCATGTACCAACACGTAAGGGACACTACAAGAGAGAGAGGAGAGGATGAACCAGCAAGGCTGGACTTAGTATTCACCTTCAGTAGTGCAGATATCGAGGACATCACATATGAAAGACCCCTTGGGGCCAGTGACCATGTGGTTGTAAGCTTCGAATACACAGTAGAGCTACAAGTGGAGGGAGAAGCAGGAAGGCCAGGACGAATGAAGCCAAACTACAAGAAAGGGGACTACACAGGAATGAGGAACTACCTGAACGGGGTTCAGTGGGACAGAGAACTGGCAGGGAAACCAGTTAATGAGATGATGGAATATGTAGCAATAAAATGCAAGGAGGCTGAGGAGAGGTTTGTACCCAAGGGTAACAGGAGTAATGAAAAAGCCAGGATGAGCCCATGGTTTACCCAAAGGTGCAGGGAGGCAAAAACCAAGTGTGCTAGGGAATGGAAGAAATATAGAAGGCAAAGGACCCAGGAGAATAAGGAGAACAGTCGTAGAGCCAGAAATGAATATGCACAGATAAGAAGGGAGGCCCAAAGACAATATGAAAATGACATAGCAGCGAAAGCCAAATCTGACCCGAAACTGTTGTACAGCCACATCAGGAGGAAAACAACAGTCAAGGACCAGGTAATCAGGCTAAGGAAGGAAGGAGGAGAGACAACAGGAAATGACCGGGAAGTATGTGAAGAACTCAACAAGAGATTCAAAGAAGTGTTCACAGAGGAGACAGAAGGGACTCCAGAAAGACAGAGAGGTGGGGCACACCACCAAGTGCTGGACACAGTGCACACAACCGAGGAAGAAGTGAAGAGGCTTCTGAGTGAGCTAGATACCTCAAAGGCAATGGGGCCAGATAACATCTCCCCATGGGTATTGAGAGAGGGAGCAGAGGCGCTATGTGTACCCCTAACAACAATATTCAATACATCTATCGAAACAGGGAGATTGCCTGAGGCATGGAAGACAGCAAATGTAGTCCCAATCTTTAAAAAAGGAGACAGACATGAAGCATTAAACTACAGACCAGTGTCACTGACATGTATAGTATGCAAAATCATGGAGAAGATTATCAGGAGAAGAGTGGTGGAACACCTAGAAAGGAATGATCTCATCAACAGCAGCCAGCATGGTTTCAGGGACGGGAAATCCTGTGTCACAAACCTACTGGAGTTCTATGACATGGTGACAGCAGTAAGACAAGAGAGAGAGGGGTGGGTGGATTGCATTTTCTTGGACTGCAAGAAGGCGTTTGACACAGTTCCACACAAGAGATTGGTGCAAAAACTGGAGGACCAAGCAGGGATAACAGGGAAGGCACTACAATGGATCAGGGAATACTTGTCAGGAAGACAGCAGCGAGTCATGGTACGTGGCGAGGTGTCAGAGTGGGCACCTGTGACCAGCGGGGTCCCGCAGGGGTCAGTCCTAGGACCAGTGCTGTTTCTGGTATTTGTGAACGACATGACGGAAGGAATAGACTCTGAGGTGTCCCTGTTTGCAGATGACGTGAAGTTGATGAGAAGAATACACTCGATCGAAGACCAGGCAGAACTACAAAGGGATCTGGACAGGCTGCAGAACTGGTCCAGCAATTGGCTCCTGGAGTTCAATCCCACCAAGTGCAAAGTCATGAAGATTGGGGAAGGGCAAAGAAGGCCGCAAACGGAGTACAGTCTAGGGGGTCAGAGACTACAAACCTCACTCAAGGAAAAAGATCTTGGGGTGAGTATAACACCAGGCACATCTCCTGAAGCGCACATCAACCAAATAACTGCTGCAGCATATGGGCGCCTAGCAAACCTCAGAACAGCATTCCGACATCTTAATAAGGAATCGTTCAGGACCCTGTACACCGTATACGTTAGGCCCATATTGGAGTATGCGGCACCAGTTTGGAACCCACACCTAGCCAAGCACGTAAAGAAACTAGAGAAAGTGCAAAGGTTTGCAACAAGACTAGTCCCAGAGCTAAGAGGTATGTCCTACGAGGAGAGGTTAAGGGAAATCAACCTGACGACACTGGAGGACAGGAGAGATAGGGGGGACATGATAACGACATACAAAATACTGAGAGGAATTGACAAGGTGGACAAAAACAGGATGTTCCAGAGATTGGACACAGTAACAAGGGGACACAGTTGGAAGCTAAAGACACAGATGAATCACAGGGATGTTAGGAAGTATTTCTTCAGCCACAGAGTAGTCAGTAAGTGGAATAGTTTGGGAAGCGATGTAGTGGAGGCAGGATCCATACATAGCTTTAAGCAGAGGTACGATAAAGCTCACGGCTCAGGGAGAGTGACCTAGTAGCGATCAGTGAAGAGGCGGGGCCAGGAGCTCGGACTCGACCCCCGCAACCTCAACTAGGTGAGTACAACTAGGTGAGTACATACACACACACATACACACACACATACACACACACACACACACACACACACACACACACACACACACACACACACACACATACACACACACACACACACACACACACACATACACACACACACACACACACACATACACACACACACACACACACACACATTTCGTTCGTACCTTCCGTCTTCAATATACGAGTGAATTTTCTCTAAAACAAAGAAAACGCCGTAGTGGAAATTGAATTCAATAACTTATATAAAAAGTCGAGACATATATCTCTCACTACTTGTTCTGGCCGGCCAGAGATGCTGCTGCCTCTTGTCTGCAGCTTTACCTAAATCCGAGAGCTCTATTTCCGGAAATTTAAGTCTGCAAGGGCGAGTGTTACTCGCAAAACTGGGAGGGAACTCACCATTTATATTCACAAAATATTTCTTTTACTCAAAGAACCAGTTTATCCTCTTTTTGCACGTCAGTTTTTTATATGGTTATCGACGTTTTCATTTTCTAAATAATTTTTATTGTAGACTTCACTAACCTATAATAATGTATAGATAACCACTAATAAATGAAGAATAATGGCCTTGATGCACTCAGGATATATACATTGAGAAGTGTATGTCTCTGTGTGTATACACATTGAGAGGTGTATGCCTCTGTTTATGTATACAATGAGAGGTTTATGTCACTGTGTGTGTATACAATGAGAGGTATATGCTTCTGTGTGTATACACAATGAGAGATGTATGCCTCTGTTTATGTATACACAATGAGAGGTGTACGTCTCTGTGTGTATATACAATTAGAGGTGTATATCTTACTGTGTCTCTCATTGCATATATACACAGAGTTGAATCCCTGTTTTAGGGGCCAAAATGTTTTTGACGGTCGTGAATAGGTTATATGCAGCCTTACTGACCCCTCGTGTAGTAGATTGGCTTTGAACCCCCCATTAACAAACCATCCTTCTAATAACTTAGCTTAAAAACAATAACGCTCAAAAGGGAACGTTTATAGTCCATTGTGCGAGAATGGGTCTGCCTTCTGGCAGCAACGTTCAGCGAAGAGTGAATTTACCAAACCAAATTCGTTCCACTTCAACGTAATCTTATTGGAAGAGATGCTCAACTTGAATGTTAGCTGGAATACATTGAACACTCGTGAACCTTCGTGAATATTGGAGTCGCATCCGGGGTGTCAGATCAATTATGCACGTGTCCACAGTCCAGTGATTCTCAGGGCAAATTTCCCACTCTGCAGGTGAGGAGAGGAGTGAGAGTGAGTGGAGACTGGAGGTGTGGTCTGTCAGATCTTGAGGAGACGAGTGGAGACAGGAGGTGAAGAGACAGGTCAGTCAGATTTTGAGACGAGTAAGGGCAGATGGGAAGTGTGTGTGTGTGTGTGTGTGTGTGTGTGTGTGTGTGTGTGTGTAGAGGAGAAAGAGATCTTCCAGATCATGTAGAAATGAAATATGGAAATATGGACTGCCAAATCAACTATATTTTAAGGGCAAAAGTAAAAGTGAGTGAAAACTGGAGGTGTTGAAGGCCAGATCTGCCATCCCTTGAAGAGAGGAAGAAAGTCGAGTGGAAACTCAGGATGCAAATCTGCCAGATCTGACATGAGTGAAGACGGCAGGTGCATATTGATCGTTCTGTCAGCCCTCAATAGGGTGCCATTGTGCAATCTGCTAGTGTTTGGTATTTCATGTGGGGTACCATGAGGGTTATTATATCGATACCAAAAACTGCAGCTACCCTCTTCAATAGGTCAAACTTCCCTTCCATTCCTCAGATACTACGTGACCCCTCTAGGTTTATCACTCGGTTAATAGGATCATCTAAATACTGAAGTCCGCGTAATTCAGGCAAGATAGCAACTGAGCGACCTATGGTGGGTGTGTTCTTTTCTTTGCATCGCCCAACCTTGATGAGATATGATCGTTGTGCTAATAATTACCACCCTACAGAAGCTACTTTTTTCGCTCATTTGTGACTTGAAAATTGTTCAGGGTGGACCGAATTGTCGTTCATAGTTTCCTTTCCAAACTGAGGATGACTATGAAGTGAATCGGTGCAGTAACTGCGAAATTTTGTCGTCCCACAAAAGGCAACTTGATTCTTCCTGACGCACAGTGTCTTAAACTTAGGCGTTGTAAGCTCGCTCAAGTTAACGAGAAAGTTAGGTTCATTCTTCGTCCCCTTACTTAGTTGTGGAACAGATGGACATGAGTTGACTACGGACGTTGGAGTTGAGAGCGAGAGCAGTGTGGAATACCAGCACAGCTTCCAGCAAGCTGCAGGCAGCAGTCAGGAACCAAGTGTATACTTTAGAGACAGCTTCTCGTGTCGTCCATTAAACGACACTAGAAGCCTTATGCATCAGTGGAAGCAAAAATGCAGTATAATGCGATCTTTCGTTTATGTTTCGCGCACACAGTGGCCTTATATATATATATATATATATATATATATATATATATATATATATATATATATATATATATATATATATATATATATATATATATATATATATATATATATATATATATATATATATATATATATATATATATATATATATATATATATATATATATATATATTATATATATATTATATATATATATATATTATATATATATATATATATTATATATATATATATATATTATATATATATATATATATATATTATATATATATATATATATATATATATATATATATATATATATATATATATATATATATATATATATATATATATATATATATATATATATATATATATATATATATATATATATTATATATATATATATATATATATATATATATATATATATATATATATATATATATATATATATATATATATATATATATATATATATATATATATATATATATATATATATATATATATATATATATATATATATATATATATATATATATATATATATATATATATATATATATATATATATATATATATATATATATATATATATATATATATATATATATATATATATATATATATATATTATATATATATATATCTATATATCACAAGTCGGCCGTCTCCCACAGAGGCAGGGTGACCCCAAAAAAGAAAGAAAATCCCCAAAAAGAAAAAATACTTTCATCATCATTCAACACTTTCACCACACTCGCACATTATCACTGTTTTTGCAGAGGTGCTCAGAATACAACAGTCTAGAAGCATAAACATATAAAGATACACAACATATCCCTCCAAACTGCCAATATCCCAAACCCCTCCTTTAAAGTGCAGGCATTGTACTTCCAATCTTCAGGACTCAAGTCCGACTATATGAAAATAACCGGTTTCCTGAATCCATCACTAAATATTACCCTGCTCACTCCAACAGATCGTCAGGTCCCAAGTACCATTCGTCTCCATTCACTCCTATCTAACACGCTCACGCACGCTTGCTGGAAGTCCAAGCCCCTTACCCACAAAACCTCCTTTACCCCCCCCCCTCCAACCGTTTCCAGGACGACCCTACCCCGCCTTCCTTCCCCTATAGATTTATATGCTTTCCATGTCATTCTACTGTGATCCATTCTCTCTAAATGACCAAACCACCTCAACAACCCCTCTTCTGCCCTCTGACTAATACTTTTATTAACTCCACACCTTCTCCTAATTTCCACACTCCGAATTTTCTGAATAATATTTACACCACACATTGCCCTTAAACAGGACATCTCCGCTGCCTCAACCGTCTCCTCGCTGCTGCATTTTACCACCCAAGCTTCACCCACCCATATAAGATGTTGGTACTACTATACTTTCATACATTCCCTTCTTTGCCTCCATAGATAACGTTTTTGACTCCACATATATATCAACGCACCACTCACCTTTTTCCCTCATCAATTCTATGATTAACCTCATCCTTCATAAATCCATCCGCCGACACGTCAACTCCCAAGTATCTGAAAACATTCACTTCTTCCATACTCCTCCTCCCCAATTTGATATCCAATTTTTCTTTATCTAAATCATTTGACACCCTCATCACCTTACTCTTTTCTATGTTCACTTTCAACTTTCTACCTTTACACACATTCCCAAACTCATCCACTAACCTTTGCAATTTTTCTTTAGAATCTCCCATAAGCACAGTATCATCAGCAAAAAGTAACTGTGTCAAGTCCACTTTTGAATTTGATTCCCCATAATTTAATCCCACCCTCTCCCAAACACCTAGCATTTACTTCCTTTACAACCCCATCTATAAATATATTAAACAACCATGGTGACATTACACATCCCTGTCTAAGACCTACTTTTACCGTGAAGTAGTCTCCCTCTCTTCTACACACCCTAACCTGAGCCTCACTATCCTCATAAAAACTCTTTACAGCATTTAATAACTTACCAACCTATTCCATATACTTGCCAACATCTGCCACATTGCTCCTCTATCCACTCTATCATATGCCTTTTCTAAATCCATAAAATGCAATAAAAACTTCCCTACCTTTATCTAAAATACTGTTCACATATATGCTTCAATGTAAACACTTGATCTACACATCCCCTACCCACTCTAAAACCTCCTTGCTCATCCGCAATCCTACATTCTGTCTTACCTCTAATTCTTTCAATTATAACCCTACCGTACACTTTTCCTGGTATACTCAGTAAGCTTATTCCTCTATAATTTTTACAGTCTCTTTTGTCCCCTTTCCCTTTATATAAAGGGACTATACATGCTCTCTGCCAATCCCTAGGTACCTTCCCCTCTTTCATACATTTATTAAACAAAAGTACCAACCACTCCAACACTATATCCCCCCCTGCTTTTAACATTTCTGTCATGATCCCATCAGTTCCAGCTGCTTTACCCCCTTTCATTTTACGTAATGCCTCACGTACCTCCCCCACACTTACATTCTGCTCTTCTTCACTCCTAAAAGATGGTATACCTCCCTGACCAGTGCATGAAATTACTGCCTCTGTTTCTTCCTTAACATTTAAAAGTTCCTCAAAATATTCTCGCCATCTACCCAATACCTCCATCTCCCCATCTACTAACTCCCCTACTCTGTTTTTAACTGACAAATCCATATTTTCCCTAGGCTTTCTTAACTTGTTTAACTCACTCCAAAATTTTTTCTTATTTTCATTAAAATTTCTTGACAGTGCCTCTCCCACTCTATCATCTGCTCTCCTTTTGCACTCTCTCACCACTCTCTTTACCTTTCTTTTACTCTCCATATACTCTGCTCTTCTTATAACACTTCTGCTTTGTAAAAACCTCTCATAAGCTACCTTTTTCTCTTTTATCACACCCTTTACTTCATCATTCCACCAATCACTCCTCTTTCCTCCTGCCCCCACCCTCCTATAACCACAAACTTCTGCCCCACATTCTAATACTGCATTTTTAAAACTATTCCAACCCTCTTCAACCCCCCCACTACTCATCTTTGCACTAGCCCACCTTTCTGCCAATAGTCGCTTATATCTCACCCGAACTTCCTCCTCCCTTAGTTTATACACTTTCACCTCCCTCTTACTTGTTGTTGCCACCTTCCTCTTTTCCCATCTACCTCTTACTCTAACTGTAGCTACAACTAAATAATGATCCGATATATCAGTTGCCCCTCTATAAACATGTACATCCTGGAGCCTACCCATCAACCTTTTATCCACCAATACATAATCTAATAAACTACTTTCATTACGTGCTACATCATACCTTGTATATTTATTTATCCTCTTTTTCATAAAATATGTATTACTTATTACCAAATTTCTTTCTACACATAGCTCAATTAAAGGCTCCCCATTTACATTTACCCCTGGCACCCCAAATTTACCTACTACTCCTCCATAACATTTTTACCCACTTTAGCATTAAAATCCCCAACCACCATTACTCTCACACTTGATTCAAAACTCCCCACGCATTCACTCAACATTTCCCAAAATCTCTCTCTCTCCTCTACACTTCTCTCTTCTCCAGGTGCATACACGCTTATTATAACCCACTTTTCACATCCAATCTTTATTTTACTCCACATAATCCTTGAATTAATACATTTATAGTCCCTCTTTTCCTGCCATAGCTTATCCTTCAACATTATTGCTACTCCTTCTTTAGCTCTAACTCTATTTGAAACCCCTGACCTAATCCCATTTATTCCTCTCCACTGAAACTCTCCCACCCCCTTCAGCTTTGTTTCACTTAAAGCCAGGACATCCAGCTTCTTCTCATTCATAACATCCACAATCATCTCTTTCTTATCATCTGCACAACATCCACGCACATTCAGACTTCCCACTTTGACAATTTTCTTCTTCTTATTCTTTTTAGTAATCTTTACAGGAAAAGGGGTTACTAGCCCATTGTTCCCGGCATTTTAGTTGACTTTTACAACACGCATGGCTTACGGAGGAAAGATTCTTATTCCACTTCCCCATGGATATAAAAGGAAAATTAATAAGACCAAGAACTATTAAGATAAAATCAAAGAAAACTCAGATGAGTGTGTATAAATAAATGTGTACATGTATGTGTAGTGTGACCTAAGTGTAAGTAGAAGTAGCAAGACATGCCTGTAATCTTGCATATTTATGAGACAGACAAAAGACATCAGCAATCCTACCATCATGTAAAACAATCACAGGCTTCGTTTTACACTCACTTGGCAGGACGGTAGTACCTCCCTGGGTGGTTGCTGTCTACCAACCTACTACCTATAAATATATTATATATATATATATATATATATATATATATATATATATTATATATATATATATATTATATATATATATATATATTATATATATATATATATATATATTATATATATATATATATATATATATTATATATATATATATATATATTATATATATATATATTATATATATATATATATATATATATATATATATATTATATATATATATATATATATATATATATATATATATATATATATATAATGTGTGTGTGTGTGTGTGTGTGTGTGCAAAACAACCCTTGAGAAAGAATAGAGAAGTTCCAAGCGCTTTCTTGACTACTCACATTATCAAGGAACATTGTTCCTTGATAATGTGAGTAGTCAAGAAAGCGCTTGGAACTTCTCTATTCTTTTACAGTGGTTGTTTTGCGTATTCTGAAATCACCTGTTTACTGTGATCTTATTGAATATATAATATATATGTATATATATCAATAGCAATTCTGCGACTAGCCAAGGACTCGAACCCATGCTACTTTTTGCCCATGAGGCAGGCCAAAGCAGCATGGGTTCGAGTCCTTGACTAGTCGCAGTGTTGTTATTGATCAATACCACTCGTTCGTGGGCACAGTAATATATATATATATATATATATATATATATATATATATATATATATATGTAGTAGGTTGGTAGACAGCAACCACCCAGGGAAGTGCTACCGTCCTGCCAGATGACTGTGAAACAGAAACCTGTAACTGTTTTGCATGATGGTAGGATTGCTGGTGTCTTTTTCTGTCTCATAAACACGCTAGATAACAGGGATATCTTGCTACTCCAACTTACACTTTGGTCACACTTCACAGACATGCACATGCATATATATATACATACATCTAGATTTTTCTCCTTTTTCTACATAGCTCTTGTTCTTCTTTATTTCTTCTATTGTCCAAGGGGAAGTGGAAAAGAATCTTTCCTCCGTAAGCCATGCGTGTCGTATGAGGCGACTAAAATGCCGGGAGCAATGGGCTAGTAACCCCTTCTCCTGTAGACATTTACTAAAAAAGAGAAGAAGAAAAACTTCATAAAACTGGGATGCTTGAATGTGCGTGGATGTAGTGCAGATGACAAGAAACAGATGATTGCTGATGTTATGAATGAAAAGAAGCTGGATGTCCTGGCCCTAAGCGAAACAAAGCTGAAGGGGGTAGGGGAGTTTCGGTGGGGGGAAATAAATGGGATTAAATCTGGAGTATCTGAGAGAGTTAGAGCAAAGGAAGGGGTAGCAGTAATGTTCAATGATCAGTTATGGAAGGAGAAAAGAGAATATGAATGTGTAAATGCAAGAATTATGTGGATTAAAGTAAAGGTTGGATGCGAGAAATGGGTCATAATAAGCGTGTATGCACCTGGAGAAGAGAGGAATGCAGAGGAGAGAGAGAGATTTTGGGAGATGTTAAGTGAATGTATAGGAGCCTTTGAACCAAGTGAGAGAGTAATTGTGGTAGGGGACCTGAATGCTAAAGTAGGAGAAACTTTTAGAGAGGGTGTGGTAGGTAAATTTGGGGTGCCAGGTGTAAATGAAAATGGGAGCCCTTTGATTGAACTTTGTATAGAAAGGGGTTTAGTTATAGGTAATACATATTTTAAGAAAAAGAGGATAAATAAGTATACAAGATATGATGTAGGGCGAAATGACAGTAGTTTGTTGTATTATGTATTGGTAGATAAAAGACTGTTGAGTAGACTTCAGGATGTACATGTTTATAGAGGGGCCACAGATATATCAGATCACTTTCTAGTTGTAGCTACACTGAGAGTAAAAGGTAGATGGGATAAAAGGAGAATAGAAGCATCAGGGAAGAGAGAGGTGAAGGTTTATAAACTAAAAGAGGAGGCAGTTAGGGAAAGATATAAACAGCTATTGGAGGATAGATGGGCTAATGAGAGCATAGGCAATGGGGTCGAAGAGGTATGGGGTAGGTTTAAAAATGTAGTGTTAGAGTGTTCAGCAGAAGTTTGCGGTTACAGGAAAGTGGGTGCGGGAGGGAAGAGGAGCGATTGGTGGAATGATGATGTAAAGAGAGTAGTAAGGGAGAAAAAGTTAGCATATGAGAAGTTTTTACAAAGTAGAAGTGATGCAAGGAGGGAAGAGTATATGGAGAAAAAGAGAGAGGTTAAGAGAGTGGTGAAGCAATGTAAAAAGAGAGCAAATGAGAGAGTGGGTGAGATGTTATCAACAAATTTTGTTGAAAATAAGAAAAAGTTTTGGAGTGAGATTAACAAGTTAAGGAAGCCTAGAGAACAAATAGTTTTGTCAGTTAAAAATAGGAGAGGAGTGTTATTAAATGGAGAGTTAGAGGTATTGGGAAGATGGAGGGAATATTTTGAGGAATTGTTAAATGTTGATGAAGATAGGGAAGCTGTGATTTCGTGTATAGGGCAAGGAGGAATAACATCTTGTAGGAGTGAGGAAGAGCCAGTTGTGAGTGTGGGGGAAGTTCGTGAGGCAGTAGGTAAAATGAAAGGGGGTAAGGCAGCCGGGATTGATGGGATAAAGATATAAATGTTAAAAGCAGGTGGGGATATAGTTTTGGAGTGGTTGGTGCAATTATTTAATAAATGTATGGAAGAGGGTAAGGTACCTAGGGATTGGCAGAGAGCATGCATAGTTCCTTTGTATAAAGGCAAAGGGGACAAAAGAGACTGCAAAAATTATAGGGGGATAAGTCTGTTGAGTATACCTGGTAAAGTGTATGGTAGAGTTATTATTGAAAGAATTAAAAGTAAGACTGAGAATAGGATAGCAGATGAACAAGGAGGCTTTAGGAAAGGTAGGGGGTGTGTGGACCAGGTGTTTACAGTGAAACATATAAGTGAACAGTATTTAGATAAGACTAAAGAGGTCTTTGTGGCATTTATGGATTTGGAAAAGGCGTATGACAGGGTGGCTAGGGGGGCAATGTGGCAGATGTTGCAGGTGTATGGTGTAGGAGGTAGGTTACTGAAAGCAGTGAAGAGTTTTTACGAGGATAGTGAGGCTCAAGTTAGAGTACATAGGAAAGAGGGAAATTATTTCCCAGCAAAAGTAGGCCTTAGACAAGGATGTGTGATGTCACCGTGGTTGTTTAATATATTTATAGATGGGGTTGTAAGGGAAGTAAATGCGAGGGTCTTGACAAGAGGCGTGGAGTTAAAAGATAAAGAATCACACATAAAGTGGGAGTTGTCACAGTTGCTCTTTGCTGATGACACTGTGCTCTTGGGAGATTCTGAAGAGAAGTTGCAGAGATTGGTGGATGAATTTGGTAGGGTGTGCAAAAGAAGAAAATTAAAAGTGAATACAGGAAAGAGTAAGGTTATGAGGATAACAAAAATATTAGGTGATGAAAGACTGGATATCAGATTGCAGGGAGTATGGAGGAGGTGAATGTATTCAGATATTTGGGAGTGGACGTGTCAGCGGATGGGTCTATGAAAGATGAGGTGAATCATAGAATTGATGAGGGGAAAAGGGTGAGTGGTGCACTTAGGAGTCTGTGGAGACAAAGAACTTTGTCCTTGGAGGCAAAGGGGAATGTATGAGAGTATAGTTTTACCAACACTCTTATATGGGTGTGAAGCATGGGTGATGAATGTTGCAGCGAGAAGAAGGCTGGAGGCAGTGGAGATGTCATGTCTGAGGGAAATGTGTGGTGTGAATATAATGCAGAGAATTCGTAGTTTGGAAGTTAGGAGGAGGTGCGGGATTACCAAAACTGTTGTCCAGAGGGCTGAGGAAGGGTTGTTGGGGTGGTTCGGACATGTAGAGAGAATGGATACGAAACAGAATGACTTCAAGAGTGTATCAGTCTGTAGTGGAAGGAAGGCTGGGTAGGGGTCGGCCTAGGAAAGGTTGGAGGGAGGGGGTAAAGGAGGTTTTATGTGCGAGGGGCTTGGACTTCCAGCAGGCGTGCGTGAGCGTCTTTGATAGGAGTGAATGGAGAGGAATGGTTTTTAATACTTGACGTGCTGTTGGAGTGTGAGCAAAGTAACATTTATGAAGGGGTTCAGGGAAACCGGTAGGCCGGACTTGAGTCCTGGAGATGGGAAGTACAGTGCCTGCACTCTGAAGGAGGGGTGTTAATGTTGCAGTTTAAAAACTGTAGTGTAAATCACCCTTCTGGCAAGACAGTGATGGAGTGAATGATGGTGAAAGTTTTTCTTTTTCGGGCCACCCTGCCTTGGTGGGAATCGGCCAGTGTGATAATAAAAAAAATAATAATATGTATATATATATATGCAATAAGATCACAGTAAACAGGTGATTTCAGAATATGCAAAACAACCACTCTGAAAGAATAGAGAAATTCCAAGCGCTTTCGTGACTACTCACATTATCAAGGAACTATAGTTCCTTGATAATGTGAGTAGTCACGAAAGCGCTTGGAATTTCTCTATTCTTTCAGAGTGGTTGTTTTGCATATATATATATATATATATATATATATATATATATGTATATATATATATATATATATATGTATATATATATATATATATATATATTCAAGTCGGCCGTCTCCCACCGAGGCAGGGTGACCCAAAACAGAAAGAAAATCCCCAAAAGGAAAACACTTTCATCATCATTCAACACTTTCACCACACTCGCACATTATCACTGTTTTTGCAGAGGTGCTCAGAATACAACAGTTTAGAAGCATACACATATAAAGATACACAACATATCCCTCCAAACTGCCAATATCCCAAACTCCTCCTTTAAAGTGCAGGCATTGTACTTCCCATTACCAGGACTCTAGTCCGACTATATGAAAATAACCGGTTTCCCTGAATCCCTTCACTAAATATTACCCTGCTCACACTCCAACAGATCGTCAGGTCCCGAGTATCATTCGTCTCCATTCACTCCTATCTAACACGCTCACGCACGCTTGCTGGAAGTCCAAGCCCCTTGCCCACAAAACCTCCTTTACCCCCTCTCTCCAACCCTTTCGAGGACGACCCCTACCCCGCCTTCCTTCCCCTATAGATTTATATGCTTTCCATGTCATTCTACTTTGATCCATTCTCTCTAAATGACCAAACCACCTCAACAACCCCTCTTCTTCCCTCTGACTAATACTTTTATTAACTCCACACCTTTTCCTAATTTCCACACTCCTAATTTTCTGCATAATATTTACACCACACATTGCCCTTATATTATATATATATATATATATATATATATATATATATATATATATATATATATATATATATATATATATATATATATATATATATGATACAATCATGGCTTACCTTATTTTTTCTGTAAGAGTTAAAACACCTATTATCTCAACTTACGATGTGATCTTTACTTTGCACTTGGTAAATTGGTAAGCCATCTGAAGGTCTCTGTCAGATGGCCAAAAGCTGCACAGAGAAGATCTTTATATTAGTCAGACAACCGTCGCGAAATATTTTCATTTTTCCTAATTAATATGCCCTCCCTACCGTCTTGTATACGTAGTGCAAGACACATTATTGGCACACTGGTCTATAATTACGGTCTCCTTGCTGGTTCTTTGAATATTATTATTAGTTTCCATTTTGCAGTCTTATGGCATTTCTCTTGACTTTAATGAATTATTGAAAATTTGCAAAGCAGGCTTGCATAATTTTCAGGGATAGAAAAATACACACACACACACACACACACACACACACACACACACACACACACACACACACACACACACACACACACACACACACACACATAAACGCGGGGCCAGAAGTTGTGACTCGACCCCTGCAACCAAAACTAGGTGAGTACACACACACGCACACACACACACACACACTAAGTTGTTTACCAGAAGAAACTCCTCCCTTTAGAAACGTCTGGATTTTCAAAAGTTGGTCGAATGGGAAGAAATACACGGAATATTTCCATCTTCCCTCCACGAGTTTTTGATGAACTCGAAGTCTCAGTATCTTCGAACTGAGCCAGAAGTTAGCGGCGAGACGTCCTTTAAGGCGAACCGCCTTGGACGTCGTAAACTCCTTTTTCAGATGTTTATTTGAAGTCTAAATGAGGGTCATGGTAAAGGACCTTTCACATCCGCCGAGGACTCTTGGAGACGTGTTTATCCTTGGCCCTGCATTAAGAACTTCACAAGAATCTATAAAACGGTGACATCTTGAATGACTCAAGTACTGATAACCTTCAAGAAGAAATTTATACAGACGTCTCTGAGCGCGGCGTTGGCTAGATGACAAAGGCAATTTTTTTTAGTCGCTAAACCAGTGTGTTTTTTTCAGTATATTAAAACCTTGATAAATTAGACACATGTCGGTTCTCTGAACAATTCATCTATATTATAACCTTTATTATTCGTCCCCTAACCTCGGAACAAACATCTTGGCTGACTATTTTATACGTTATTGGAAAAACGCAGGAAATTTCGAATTTATCAATATAAATTCAATGACATAATTAGAAGGCAGTAAACTATATAAAAATGAGATAATTTTGTGTATATAGTTCTACTGTTTCGCAATTATATCCTTGAATTTGTGTTCATAAAGCCACTGCACACTAACAGCACCTTTCATGGCAGGTGAAATTGCTGACCTAGAAAATGTACAGAGAACCTTCACGGCGCGCACAACTGCGATAAAACAACTCAATTACTGGGAACGCTTGAAGTTCCTAAACCTGTACTCCCTAGAACGCAGGAGGAAGGGATACATGATTATATACACTTGGAAAATCCTAGAGGGACTAGTACCAAACTTGCAGACGAAAATCACTCCCTACTGAAGCAAAGTACTCGGCAGTCGATGCAACATCATCCCCCCCCCCAATGAAAAGCAAGGGTGCCACTAGCACGATAAGAGGAAACACAACAAGTGTCAGGGGCCCAAGACTGTTCTGCTGCCTCCCAGTATACATACGGTGGATTACCAATAGACCCCTGGCTGTCTTCAAGCAGACAATGGACAGGCACCTAAAGTAAGTACTTGACCAGCCGGACTGTAGTTTGTACGTTGGATTCCATGCGGCCAGCAGTAACAGCCTGGTTGATCAGGCCCTAATCCACCATGAGGCCTGGTCACAGACCTGGCTGCGGGGGCGTTGGCCCCCAGAACTCTCTCCAGGCATACTCCAGGATGGCGATACGTCTACAATAGATACTACAATAGATACGGTATTGTATACCATACATATATAATCAAATTTAATTTTAGGAAGGGAAGGATAACTCCAACGCATCTGATCTGGTGTCTATCACCATCATGAAAACATGAAGGGACGTTCTCTAAATGTATATAAAACGAGTGAACTTTGGGATAGACGCTTCAGTAGGATAATTGTGGGGTGTTATTTTGCAGTTTTTTTTTTTTACCTGTTCTACGGCGGCTGCTTATGTAGCGTGAGTCCTGCTGCAAAAAGTCTGGCGTTTGGGTGGTTCCTAAGCGCTTGAATAATGTCCAACCTGCCCGTGGCTTTGGGTTAGGTTTAGGTAAGGTTCGTCAGGAAACAGGACAAGTGTTTCTTGGTGTCGAGAAATGCGTAGCGTAGAATATTAAGAACGAATATCTGGGTGGAAATAAAAGCCGTCCAGGAAGACTGGAACCGTAAGATATTGAATTTTTTTTTTTAGCTAGATCCTGGAGGTTATGTTGGCGCTTTTTGCAGTTTCATTGGAATGTTAACTGCTTGGGATAAAATATATTGTTTTTTTTTTTTTACGAGGATATGTTCACTCAGAGCGTGAGTGGCGCTGCCCAATAAACTCAACCCTCGTGGCCAAATCCAGTGATCTCTCTCTCTCTCTCTCTCTCTCTCTCTCTCTCTCTCTCTCTCTCTCTCTCTCTCTCTCTCTCTCTCTCTCTCTCTCTCTCTCTCTGTTTCTCTCTCTCTGTTTCTCTCTCGTGTCTCTCTCTTTCTTTCTAATATATTGGTGCACTTCCTTTCAGTAATATCTTTCGCTTTCAAGTGAAGTATAAGTTCCTCTCAAATGATGTCATTATTTACAAGAGAAATATATGCGCTCTTCCAGTCATTATCAGCAAATGGACGTGTGAGTTTTTAGCCAAGGGTGTCTCTGAATTTTCATTGATTTTTCCTTAAGTTAGATTATTTTGTACACAGTAACGTGTACACTTTTTAGAAAAGTGTATGTCATCCCATCTGTATTTGTCTTCATGTTTCTATAACGTTTCCCATAACTTTATAACGGAGTGTACACCTTTCCAGAAAAAAGAAGTGAATGAACAGGCATGGAAGACAAGACCAGGAACAACTGGTGTAGGCAGAGAACACGAAGAGAACCAGCTGTTGTTCTCTCAAAACATAAATCGTCACCTGACATAACATCAAAGCCAGAGTCATCTGTTCCCTCACACCTTTCATCACCTCTTCTCAACGGCTGTGAGTACATAAATTGTCTTGGTGTGTTTATTTCGTACTCGTACAGATAGATGAGTAAGACGCATGTGCAACAACTTGGGATCTTTATTGTTGAAACGCTGGCTTCTTCAGTCGAATACAGAGGTGACACATTGAAATCAACAGAAGAATTGTAGAGAGATGACATGATCAGTCACTCAATCCTAAAGTAATTTTGTGGTGGTCAGTCCTTCAGCCTTCATAAGCGTTCAGCTCCAGATCCTCTATCTTTGTACACGTCACTCTCAGAACTTATCCATCCTACCTTTATGCTTAAAGTCGCCGTCTTGACATGACAGAAACCCGAGTCATCATTTACCCAGAAGAATAAACTAACATCCTCTGGAATTGAAAGGTTCCAGTCGTACAGCTATTAAGAGTTTCTCCGCTTCTGCATCGATGACACTCGTTCAGGGACTCAATGAACGGGTCATCACCTGACTAAAACTCTTGCCAAGAGGCCGTTTCCTGATGCAAATATTTATATATGTTCGTTCCTCTTTAGAACAAGATGCTTTTCCAGGAAGGTGTAAGTTCCACCAGAGGCACATAAATCTCTTGAAGATAAGAGAAGTGTAAAGTATAAGGACATTCACCTCTCCCTCTTTGTCTCTGTCTGTCTGTCTGTCTGTCTGTCTGTCTCTCTCTCTCTCTCTCTCTCTCTCTCTCTCTCTCTCTCTCTCTCTCTCTCTGCAAGAAGTAACGCTGCAGTTAACCTTGTGATATTCAACCTTCACGCTGCAGTGAAATGCCAGTTTAACTCGTCCCAGAAGTTTCGTATAATTCGGATCAAAATGGTAATATTTCGATGCATTTCAAAGCAGGTTTGCAACGAAGCGCAAACCTGCCATCCACTCCCATCTTTGATACTAGCCTCTCTAATTATGCAAGACTGGTAGAAGCTGTCACTTCTCAAGACTGAGTTATTAATATTTATGGTCCTTTAGCCTATTTGATAGCGGAAATTTGCCCTTTAAAGCTTCGAAATGTATCTGAAACACATCTTAAGTCATATTTCTTATACGGGTATAATTTATTACACAACCTTTGATTATACCTCCTTTAGCATTCGCCTCCGCCCTTACAAATTATACCTATGTTATACTCTCCACTTGCTAGTCTCATATCAAACATATTAAATCCCTGCAGCGCTATATGACCCTTGTGGGTTCAATGTTTAGTTTTGATAATAATAATTATTATTATTATCAGACAGGTATCCTTTAGTAAATGATTGGTTGACGTGTTTCGCTCTTGGGGTTTAATCTTTATCGAGCACACGAATGTCGAGGGTATGTACGCCAACATCTGTGTATATATGATGAAAGCTTACTTTAATCTCTCTTTCAGGGATAATGGCTTTCACCGTCAGTGAGCATATGACTTACAGCCTTAAAGACCTTAGTGTAGCCGAATGGTTTCAAACCTAATATACACAGTAAGCTGGGTTAGGCTGCAAAACACCTGTACTCCACCAGCCACGCCCCTTAAGGGAGGCTAATTGACGCTGGTTAGGGGCTCTTGATTTAGGGAATTGGATCTGTGCTCCAGTTCCCTGAATCGAGCTTGAATACCTTCCATCCACTCCCCACAGGCGCTGTATAATACATACGGTTTTAACTCTCCCCATAATAATAATAACAAGCCATGAATATTTTAACACCTAGTAATTAATTATTAAATTCTGTTTGTACCCAAAAAAGGACCCTATTAGGTCGTTAATGGTTCACATAACCTGTTTATTACCAGTCACTGATAATTTAATCACTAAAATATGTATTTAGAGTAAAGTTTATACACTAAGAGATACACACACCTCTGTGTATATATATACTGAGAAATATGCGTCTGTTGGTGTATATTCACTGAGATACACGCCTCACTATGTGCTGTATGTGAATATACAGTGAGAGACATATACGCCTTTCGGTCAATATATACCGATATACACACCTCTCGTTATATATACACTGAGTTGCATACCTCATACACAGAGATATGAACTTCTCGGTGTTCATGCCAGTATACTAATATATTAAAAATATACTTATGTGCTAATATACTCGTGTTCAAATTTTGATCTCATACGTTACTGTAGGATTTTCAACCTTACAACGCTAAATGAATATTGCTTTTAAACAAACAAATCTCATCTGTAAGTCAATATACCTTCAGCCTTCTGACGAACCAATTTTCACTGTATAATTCAACTTTGTATAAAATGCACTATAGTGAATTCTTTTGCAGCTTTGTATGTCATACAAAATACATATTATTAAATTCTTTTTCAGTTTGGACATCAAATAAAATTACTAAACTAGCGCTCGGTATTGGAAAAAAAAAAAAAATTCGGAATGTCCTCGCCCTGTGCTTGTGTGTTAGTTACTGGTTGATAGAGGTACTTATCAATAGACACTTCTGTTTTGTGTGTGTGGGGGGTTGCGCGTGTGTGTGTTTGCGTGCAGTTATCTAAAAGTCCTGCAAGGTTGAGGTCTATCTCTTGGTTTCAGCCAATAACTCGCAACTACCTGATGTCAAATCAGTTCTGGAGGTCTAGTCAAGAATTCTCACCATCTGTCTGGAACCATAAGGTCACTGGATAGGACGTTGTATACCCTGTAGTGTGACCGGCGAGGAACCTTGATCTAACTCTCCCTGGCGAGCGAAACGTTTCCACAAAGCTTTCCAAGTGTTACACAAGTGTCTAATTTATCATCAAAACACCTCACTAAACGAAGTATTCAAACCCATGGCAAACCGATCTTAAAGATATTAGGCCAGTGCTCTATCTACTGGGTTACTACCTAAATCTAGAAGCCAGTTCCCTATCGGGTGGCCCTGTGACCTGGGGGTGGCCTGGTGGCTAAGGCTCTCGCTTCACATACTGAGGGCCCGGGTTCGATTCCCGGCGGGTGGAAACATTTCGACGTGTTTCCTTACACCTGGTGTCCTGTTCACCTACCAGCAAATAGGTACCTGGGTGTTAGTCGACTGGTGTGGGTCGCATCCTGGGGGACAAGATTGAGGAACACAATGGAAATGAGTTCCAGTCCTCGATGACACACTGATTTTCTTGGGTTATACTGGGTGGCTAACCTTCCAGGGTTAAAAATCCAATGAAAATCTCATCTATCTTATCCACTGGGTTAGAACCTAAAACTAGCAAGCCAGTGCGCTATCCACTGTGTTAAAACTAGCAGGCTAGTGCGTTATCCACTGTGGTACAACTCCCCATTGAGTAAGATATTTCCCAGTTTAGAAGCTGAATTATTGTACTTGTCTCCTCCCTCCGGTCTCAACATTGTATATTAAACGTTCTTGATCACCGCTGCCTGAGATTCCAGTCAACGTGTCTCTTTTGTATTTTGGATCGTCCTTAGAGTATTGCCATTGGGTTCAGGGTTTAATGTTGTTTCACGTGCACGCCGACCATTAGAGATTATTTAAGGGAGTCATTTAATTCTCGCAGCGCACTTACTTGCCCCTACCAGATGCGTCTGATTAAATATTGTCTCACAATGTTATGCCTTGGATGCGTTTATGCTCGCTTTGTTGCACTGATTGCATTGTGTTGCAGTGATTCTTTATGCAATTGAATTTTAAAGGCTGGGAGCTGTGTGAAATAATGAGTGAAAGCTGAAATGTATTATACAGCTATGACTTTTTCTTGTATGACGAATACAGTTGTATCCGAGACGAATACAGTTGTATCCGAGGAAAATAAGCTTATATTTTTGTAAATAGTTGAAGTAAAAAAAAAATACTTGCTATGAACCTTGGTGAAAAAAATACTGATAAATGTTTTTTTTTTAAAATACACTTATGCAAACAAACTCTACAGTATATTTATTAGAATAATTCTAATTAATATACCCTGGTGTTCGATCACGTGTCTTTTTTTTCTAAACCAGAGGGTTTTATTTTAACAAGGTTTTTACCAAATCAGGGCACAGATAATTCCGGCAAACGTATAAAAGCAGACATGTAATTTATGAGAAAGTTTAATTAGTGTGAGTTCCGCTCACCAGGAGACTCATCAATCATTGTATTGACAAATCGTGTGAGCGAGACGTATAAAAAATTTATTGCTGCGTATGTGTATTTTCATGCAATATTTCACTCGCTGATAAATCCCCCAGGGGTGAAACGTTTCATGAACGAAAGGCAGTTCTTTTATAAGCATCTATTACTAGACAGTGATTGTGAATGCTAGAAACAGGGTAGACTGATACACTGCTAAAACTGTCTACCTCCAGACTATGAACTATTCCTATCACAGCTCGATTCCAAGTCCATCTCTCTCCGAAGCAGTGTACTACAATAATACGTATCGAGAATATGATGATAATAAGGCAAGATGCTGGTACAGGTTTTGTGGTAATGCCAGAGACTTGATCAGTTCATAGACGAGTGAAACTCGAGGTTGTACAGTGGCTGGATCCAGTATAGAATAGTCTTGTCGATTAAGTATTCCTGGGTGTATGTATTGGACCCAAGTGATATATTACGGCGCACACGATGGTTTGAAGAGGTGATAAGAGATAACGCTCCTGGTCATGTCTTCTGTCGTCTGCTTAATACACGTCGCCTGACGACTGTCATGATAGTTCCACAGTGGGAACAAAAGGTAACTTTGTTTCCCTGTCACATTCCATCACACAGGATGGGTTACTTAGTGTTAAAATTTGTCAGCCTGAGTTGAGAGACTTCAGTAAGGCAATGATGGTATCGTCAAGTATTCCGGTGAAGATTTATAATCAACGGGAGCTTCAAGAGTTGCGCTTTGACATAGCTGGAGTAGAAATTACTTGGTCACTGGCGATGGCTGTAGTTTTTAGGTTTGATAAACTATGCTAATACCTTGGATATGGTAAGAGACTCTGAGTTTCGTAGAACGGTGCTGGTAGTGTTGATAGATGTTTTCTAACGTCAATTTGCTTCTGGGAGCCTTCCAAAGCCATTATTCTCCGTAGATATATCATTGTTATTCAAAATTTATCTGAACATCCTTTCATTTATATCACCACTATATGCTAAGGTGGAAGGCTGGTCATCAAGAACACCACGGCCCACAGACCACGGATCACAGACCACGGCCCACAGACCACGGCGCACAGACCACGGCCCACAGACTATTCGAAGATAGGGTAACATAAGTACCACTTACTAGTGGGTAACCAAACACTCAGACATAGAATACCCCCAAGATCAGTCTCCTCGGGTATAAGTAGCACCTCAGTTCAACTGAAGAATAAGAGTTAACAAGAAAAGCATCTCTCACAGCTACAAGGCACAATCTGCTGTAACACAATACCTGTACCACGATACCTGTACCAAGATACCTGTACTACAAAACTTGTACCACAATACCTGCACTATACAATGGAAATAAGTCACTTTGACTTTCTTGGGTTATCCTTGGTTCTCTACACATATGCTGCTATGTATGATAATCTATGTAACTGCACTTGTGTATATCTGAATAAACTTACTTAAAACTATATTGGTAACTCTATAACGCTAAATCTTTACTACTTCAAAAAGTGATTCCGTCAGGAATCGTGAGAATAAGTTAAAGCAAAGCATCATCACTCATTTCTCCCCCAAAACATCCCTCATGTCCTCCTCCACTTCCAAACAATATATATAAATCCATTTTCTTGAACTTAAAACCTTCTTGTAAATTTTATCGACGCCGCTAGATGGCGTCAATAATACGTTGCACATGACATCACGACCATTGGTGTGTTAAACTGCCTGAGTTTCACGTCTTCTTATCAGGGAATTCTCAACTTCACGGAGACTAACGAGGCGCTGGGCCTCTCCGCGGGCACGGTTGGAATCGTTCCAACCCATTTTAAACGAAATATAAGATTTCGAGCAGACATCCCAACATTTAGATTATGTTTTCGGCGTGAAATAGAACATCAGATGTCTGTGGTAGTGCCATCGTTTGGGAAGGGCAAGAAAAAGAGCAGCAGCAGTGAGGTACCTGAGGAAGAGGCCGAGGCACCAGACGAAGATATGTGAAGTGAGCAGATCTGTTGTTAGGGTTGTGTTTGAGATGCGACATACATAAAGCGTTTTTATACTTATAAATGGTGCGTAGTGTTGCTAGGTGAATGGTCAAAGTGTGAGGTTAGAGGTGTTACTCCGGGGTTGACGTTTACTATAGTGTTGCTAGGTGAATGTTCAAGCTGTGAGGTTAGGGGTGTTATTGCGGGGTTGACGGTTAATGTAGTGTTGCTAGGTGAATGTTCAAGCTGTGAGGTTAGGGGGGTTATTGCGGGGTTGACGGTTACTGCAGTGTTGCTAGGTGAATGTTCAAGCTGTGAGGTTATTGCGGGGTTGACGTTCAATGATACATTCATTACTAAATTCATAAAATGCGCTAAACTTGTACTGGTCATAAAGACGTTAATGGAGATATTTTAAGGGTAGCGATGTTGGGAGGCGAATAGATGTGTTGCAACATGTTATAGAGTAGGCACATGAAACCAGTGGTAACCCGTCGCCTGATGGCGAAAGTTCTTGCTTCACACGGTGAGTGTCCGGGTTCGATTTCCGCAAAGGGTGGAAACATTGGACGTGTTTCTTTACACCGGTTGTCCATGTTCACCTATCAGTAAAAATGGGTACCTGAGTGTTAGTCGGCAGGTGTGGGTCGCATCCTGGGGGACAAGAGTGAAGGACCACAATGGAAATAAGACAGTCCAC